>NC_028455.1:7641209-7717960 GCF_000263155.2 Setaria italica | reverse complement strand
CCTCCTAATTAGTATCCGAACATCCGATGTGACAGGGCTAAAGTTTAGCTCCCTCCTCCCAAACACCCCCTTAGATTTTGGGGGTATGAAGGGTGACATCACGGCATTTAAAAATAAAGATGTACATATCATATTTGTAGAATATAAAATGAAATATTACTTTAATTAGAAAAGGACAAGAAAAAACATCGGGTCTTAATACCAATCTTTTAGATCATTCTTCCCATGTCCGCACATGGCCATGTACCTTATACTAACACCCCCCCTCCCTTTTTGGATTCCTAGGAATATCTGAAATGTGACATTTCAGTATTTGAAGAAAAATATATTTATATTTGTAGAATATAAAAGGAAATATTAATTTAATGGGAAAAGAACAAAAAGCTGGCCTAGCCACCTAGGTAACAGTCCAGTGCAATGACCTCCTTCAACCCTTACTTCTCCAAGACCACACAACGGTTAGCACACCATATACCATAGGATCTTAGAAATGGAGATATTTCGTGGTCTTCATGGCTAACATAGAATATGGAGTTTGTAATTTTTTCTTCAGCGAGAGATATATAAAGAAAAAACTTTTATTTTGTCCTTATATATTGTCAACTTGATTGATTTTTCATTGCCATTCCCCTAACCATCAAATGGACTCCAAGAGCAAAGATCCACCACCCACTCATTATTACACCCAAACATATCGTTGGATTGTCTTCAATCCCATTCTACTACTACTGATCTGTAGCCTCATTGTCTTCTGTCCAACCTATCTTCCTAGCATTTGCCTCCGGTGCCGAGAAGTCCACAGCATGCCTCCCTTTTTCTATGGTACACCTTCCTTTCTTTGCCATGTCTCAACTCTATTCCCATTGTTGGCACCGGCGGAGCTTAGTGTAAATCAAAGCGGAGTAGGGGACATGGCCTCCCAGGATTTTGAGATTCCTTTAGAGTAAACAATAATTGCTCGGCTTAAAATGTTGATGTCATCTTTAAATTAGCAGCCCCTTCTGGATCTCACGTGAAGGTTCGCAACTAATTGTTGGGTCCAAACCAGCATCTATTGCTGCACAAATCTATCTTCGTTGCTGCCTGCCAGGGGAGCATCAAAATTTAGTTTCAAATTCTATGATAGGTCAAAATGGCAAGATTTTACGTGACCATTGATTTTCTTTCTTTACAAATAGTCATCAAATTCTAGATTTGCAAATCCTCAATAAGGCCGATCATCGATGAAATACAGACAATTCTTTTTGTTTTTTTCACTTTGATTAATCGAATCACAGGATTTGATAAAAAAAACATTTCAACAATGGGCAGAACCGCTAGTCGATGCACGCATGATGCATGCATACAATGTACATGAGCGGATGGACACCAGCAGTTAAACATTTGCCCTATACCGTAGTCTAAGAGTGGCCGATCAGCTAACCACAGTAGAAAATATTAGCACGTTGGCATGCAGGCCCGAAAAATTATTTGGAGGTTAATATAATTCCCATCCAACTCCAAAGCGTGCGGGTACGTTCCGTTGCTTAGACCTGGAGGCTGGTCTTGTAGTTGGAGCCGGACTTGAAGCTAGCGGGGATGGCGTCGTCGACGACACGGTAGCCACCGGATTTGGCGGCGAAGCGAATGGAGAAGGGGCCCTTGAGAGGTGCCTTGCTTTCAAGCGTCCAGGTGCCGGCCGGCCCTTCCTTCAGCTCCGAGAAGTCGCTGGCGCCCTTCTCCTTTACCTCCACCTCGGAAATAGCAGTGCTAGGGATGAGGACAAGACGGGTGGCGCTGCAGCCGGGGCCGGTCTTAAAGGTGAGCGCAGAGCCACATGAGCTGATGGCTAGCAGAGCTGCCAGCGCAGCCGCAGCAAGCAGGATGGAGGACCTGGAGGCCATTGTTGTGGCGAGGTAGCGAGGTGTGACCTTGCTTGTTTCTTTGATGGATTGAGGGGGGATGCGTGTGTGTGGTGATCGAGTTGCAGCTGGGTACGTATTTATGGGTGGTGGAGGGAAGGAAGCTGAGCATTGGACGTACGGTTATGGGTGGTGGAGGGAAGGAAGCTGAGCATTGGACGTATGGTGCGCCACGGACATCGCTGGTCAGCTTGTTCAACGACCGACACGTGTACTCAATTGCTAAAATCCGAGCTTGGTAGTCCCGATTGTGTTGGTCTCACACAAAAGAAGAAGCGCAGGGCATGCACTCCTCTCAAAAAGAGAAAAGAGAAGAACAGAAATGCATGCAGTCCTCGTCGCCACTCTAATCTCTATTCTTCTTTTTATACCCTCCTCTCAAAAAAGAAAAGAGAAGAAAAGAACAGGCATGCGGTCCTCATCGCCTCTCTAGCCTCTACTTCTTCTTTTTTATATATACTAACTAAAAACAATAAATCAACCTTTGCTCCTATGGAGATTGTTATATACTCAGTTCCTTCTGCAACGCTTGTCCATGACCTCGGTAGAAAATAATTTTACAATGTTTGTCCATGATGATATCAAAGGAGTATCTATTGAGGTGCCGGAAGTGGAGTTGGGTGGTTGGTGGAGCTGTGGACGAGAGGAGGTGGATTGGAAGGCAGCGAGGTTCGAGCAATCGGTCGCGAGGCGGCTTGTGTTCTTGCAGTAGAGAGAAAGAAAGAGATGGCAGTGGCGGCTTGGATCCTTATGGGCCAGGGAAGGCAGTAAGGAGGCCAGCTATGGCTCTATAGCATGTGCGCGACGCGTACGAATGTTTCGGTGGCAAGGTGGTAGCGGACATCAATTCCACTATTCTCGCAGTATTCCCAGAAGTCATGGTTGTTGAAGTTGGATCCCACGTCTGTGATGATTCTGTTTGGAAAACCGTAAGGGTGTACGATTTCATCCAAGAAGTCAACGACTCGGTCTGCCTTGGGGCAAGTGACTGGTTTATAACGACTAGTGAGTCGCCGTATACGAGTAGTCTTTTGATTCCAAGGGAGATTGCAAGACGAAGGCCGTGTAGCAGTGCTTCGTACTCGGCTTCGTTGTTTGAGACTTCCCAAAATATTTGTAGTACGTATTTGAGTTGGTCTCCTTTTGGGAAAATGAGGAGCACACCTGCGCTGGCTCCTTCAAGTTTGAGGGAACCGTCGAAGTACATTACCTAGTGCTCTGGCCTCTCGACTGGTGTTGGCACTTGGTTTTCTGTCCGTTCAGCCATGAAGTCGACCAAAGCTTGAGATTTGATGGCTGTCCTTGGTTTGAAGTCCAAAGATAGGGCTCCAAGCTGTACTGCCATTTGGAAATTCTACCCATGGCATCTCTATTGTGGAAGATTTCGCCGAGCGGGAAGTTGGTGATGACTGTAATGTAGTGCACTTGAAAATAGTGTCGCAGCTTCCGTGAAGCGAGCAGAATCACGTAGAGTAGGTTTTGTATTGGTGGGTACCGAGTTTTGGAGTCTGAGAGTACTTCACTGACGAAGTATATGGATCTTTGGACTTTGTAAACATGGCCTGGCTCAGACCGCTCGATTACTACTACGGTGTTGATGACGTGAGTAGTAGCCGCTATGTATAGGAGCAAGTCCTCATTTGGAGATGGAGCAGTAAGGATTGGTGGTTTTGATAGAAAGTCTTTAAGTTGCATCAATGCTTTGTCTGCCTCTTCTGTCCATTTAAACTTATCCTGCCGTTTGAGAAGCTTGAAGAGGGGTAGTCCTCGTTCTCCAAGTCTTGAGATGAATTGATTAAGGGCTGCCATGCAGCCCGTGAGTTTCTGCACATCCTTGATGCTAGCCGGTGCGTGCATGTTTGTGATGGCAGATATTTTCTCCGGGTTGGCCTCAATGCCGCGATAGCTAATGATGAACCCGAGTAGTTTGCCAGAAGGTACTCCAAAAATGCATTTGGTAGGGTTAAGCTTCCATCGGAAAGCTCGTAGGTTGAGAAGGTTTCCTCCAAATCAACGATTAGATCCTCCTGATTTCTTGTTTTGACGACTACGTCGTCTATGTAAGCTTCTACGTTACGATGCAATTGCTTTTTGAAGCACATCTGTATAGCTCGTTGGTAAGTTGCTCCCGTGTTTTTTAATCCAAATCACATTATTTTGTAGCAAAAGGCCCCAAATGGAGTGATGAAGGTTGTCTTAGCTTGATCTTTTTCTTTGAGGCTTATCTGATGGTAATCGGAGTAACAGTTGAGAAAGCATAGCAAATCGCACTCAGCTGTAGAGTCGACTACTTGGTCGATCCTGGGTAGTCCAAAGGGGTCCTTTGGACAATGTTTGTTGAGGTCAGTGTAATCGACGCACATTGTCCATTCGTTGTTTTTCTTGCAAACGAGTACAGGATTGGCTAGCCAGTCAGGGTGACAGACTTTTTTGATGAACCCTGCTGCGAGTAGTTTGGCTAGCTCTTTTTTGATTGCTTCTCGTCTATCTTGGGCGAGCCTGCGGAGGCGCTATCTTTTTGGGGTAGCTTTGGGATCAATGTTTAGAGAGTGCTCAATCAGTTCCTTGGGCACACCAGGCATGTCAGCTGGTTTCCAAGTGAAGATATCGTGGTTTGCCCGAAGAAAACTGGTGAGCGCGGTTTCCTATTTAGGGTCTAACCCTATTCCAATCAGAGCGGTCTTAGAAGAGTCGCTGGTCTGGAGATCAACTGTTTTGATGTCTTTCTCATTTGTTGGCTTCACCTTTGCTGACCCTGACTTGTTTTCTGGTATTTCGAGTTCTGTTGGGTGAAGTTTCTTCGAAGCTGAGAAAACTTGTTGCATAGGGTTGGGTGCTTGAGAGGTTGCGGCAATCTCCACGGCTTCAGTGTCGCACTCGTAGGATCGCCGTAAATCTCCTCATAGCGTTAGTTCTCCCTTGGGCTCTGGCATTTTGAGTAACAGCTAAACGTAGTGTGGTATAGCCATAAACTTAGCTAGAGCTAGTCTCCCGAGTATGGCGTGGTAAGATGTCTCGAAGTCGGCGACTTCAAATCTAATGTACTCAGTTTGGTAGTGTTCCTTAGTTCCGAAAATCACTGGCAGGATGACTTATCCTAGTGGTATGGCTGCGTTTCCTAGTACTATTCCGTAGAAGGGTGAGTCTGTTGGAGTGAGCATGTCCGTGACGTCAAGACACATTTTCCGTAGTGTTTTGGTGAAAATGACATTGACTATTTTGGAGGTAGTTTGGAAGTCGCCTTCTCCTTCTTCGTCGTTGTGGACCTTATTTTTGCCTTTATCTTTTTTCTTGTTGTACTCCTCGGGAGGTAGTGGTGCGGGCAAATCTTGCATTACTCGGCGCATGCTGTAGCAGTCTATTGCTGAGTGTTTGCTAGTCAGGTGCCATGGGCACTGTTTTTTGAGTAGTTCGGTGAAGCTTGGCCCATCATCGGTTTTGCGGGATCCCTTCTTCCCTGAGTTAGTCATGGAAGCGATGGTGTTGTTAGGTTTTTGTTTGCGATTTTGATTGCTCGAAAAGTTGTTTCGAGTATCGCTGTGTCGGTTTCTATCCTGGTCATGGTTGTTATTGTCGCGCCCGCAGTTGCGATGAGAGCCGAACCGTTCTCGCTCTTTGTCTTCTTCGTCTTCCCATTGTTGCACCATGACTTTGAGATCTTTGACAGTGGTTGGTCATCATCTGCCGAAGTCTTGGTATGTACGTCGATCATAGAGGCCATTTTGGAAACACTCGATGACGTCTATTTCTGAAATGTCGACTATAGTGGCCTTCTTTTCAAAGAATCGTCGTAAGTAGTCCCGTAGTGTTTCGCCTTCTTTCTGTTTTACTTCACTTAGGTCGATCTTGTTGCCTGGTCTAGTCATGGAGCCGGCATCGTTGTTGGTAAAAGCTTTTGTCAAGTCTTCCCAAGAGTCAATTGATCTAGGCTTGAGCGACTCAAGCCATGTTAGAGGCGCGGGTTCCATGCATATGGGAAAATGGATGACTTTGGTGTCGTTATTGCCTTCGGCTGCCTGGACTGCCAACGAGTAACATTGGAACCATTGAATTGGGTCTTGCTTGCCGTCATACTTAGTGATTCCTGTTGACTTGAATTTTTGGGGCAGTCTTGTCCTCATTACCCGAGTTGTAAAGGCAGGAAAGTGGTTGTAATTGTCGACTTCTTACTCGCATTGACTATTGATTATTTCTCGTAGATCGCTGAAATGCGATACTTCATGATTTTTCCAGCCATGGTGAGGACTTTTTTGCGGAATTGGTGCAGCTGACCTCTCCAACATCTTTTTGTCGCACTGGATCTTCATTTTTGCTCAATCCTTGGCTATGTTGCCTTGGTTGGTTGACTACTTCGTTGTTATTTCTTTGTGCTTCGTGGAAGCCATTGTTGACTGCAGCACCTCTACTGCCCTCTTGATGAGCTATAATGCGAGGAAAAGATGGGATTGGTGATTCCTTATTAAGTAGCTTGTAAGCTTGTTCTGCGAGTTGTGCAATTAGTCTGCTGCCTCGCTGCGCAACTTGAGCTGTGATTTCGTTGTCACTGTCTTGAGGTATGAGATTTGATATAAGATTAATTGAGGCAATTGCCGCGAGTGGAGTGTTGTGCTCTTGAGCCTGTACTACGTCAAATGCTCTTTCAAGATTTGTGATGGGAGTGTTTGTAACCAGCATTTGTTGTTGTTCAGCTCGAGTAATATTGCGCATCCTTTTTTGGTTTCTTTGACCGGAAGTTTCATCTTGTGGAGCGTTAGCTGATGACTCGTCCTCTGAGACGTTGTCGAGTTGTGCTATCCGTCGAGGGGTTCTCTGTTGGCTAGTACCTGAGTTGTTATTTTGAGTAATGATAAAGACTTCTCTGTTTGGGTAGTAGCTTCCAGAGCTTGATGTTGCGATTTCTGTGAAACTTTCCTCGCGGCTTGAAGTGAGTGGGATGCCTTCCTGGTACGGGAGGTTGTCTATATGAACGACGAGGCGTGACTCGTAGTCGCGGGTGAGGAGAGATGGTCTCATTCCTGGCCAGTGAACGAATCTGTCTTGTGATGTTGAAGTTATTACCAAACCTTGGGCTAGTCCTGATAGCGGGATCTCTGGGACGTAGTCCGAGTCGGAGTTGTCGCCTTTGTCTTCCCCGTTCGAGTTGAGTTCGAGTGAGGAGACCTTAGTAAACCTCGGCTGTATTGCGGAGTGCATATGGGAACCGTTTTGGAGTCGAAGTCGATTTGTGAAGTGACTGGGAGTGACTAGTCCGAACTGGGGTCGAGTCCGCAGCGTAGTCGAACTCGGTGTTGTTGATTTTAAAATTTCGGTTTTTCCTGACCAAATCCTTTGTTTTCAGCTGAGAAAGGCTGTTGTCGAGAGATTTCTTCTCCCGGATGTATATGATTTGGCATTGAAACGATCCAGCGTCATCAACGATACAGAGCCAAGATCCGAAAATGAAAGTTGCACCTGCCTTGAAGGTGAAAACAGGCTTGATAACGACAGGTGCCATCGAGCTCGCGCAGAGAAACTCGACGACTTCCCCTACCTGGCCCGCCAGCTATCGGTGTTTTATACCGGAACCCACCTAGGGGGTACCCTAGGTGGTCTTTTGTGCGGTAAGGGCCGTCGAGAATCAAGGAGTCGATGGTGACTCAAGGAACGCGATTTAGACATGTTCGGGCTGCTAGATCGCGTAATACTCTACGTCTTGTGAGTTGTTAGTATTGAGCTTGGATGAGTTGAAGAAGTTGTCTTTGAGGGGGGTCCCTGCCCGCCCTTATATACTCGGGAGGGTAGGGTTACAAGTTTGAATCCTAGTCGGGTATGGTTACAGAGTTCTACTCGATGTAGACCGAGTAGTTTCCATATGCCTACCTAACTAGTCCGAGTGGGATACGCTTCTTCCCATGTAGCCCCCTAGTCTTGATTGTGTCCGAGTACACCCCTTAGTGGGCCGCACAGGGCCTACTCGTGGGCCTGGGATGCATGCCCGACAACGCTAAGTAAAGCGTCGGCGCCAGCAAGCAAGCAGGCGAGCAGCTGGCCAAGAGGCTGTGGCAGAGCAAACCTTCACTGGAAAACCTAGCTGCTTATCAATGAAATCTGCACAAACCGATCACCAATCTGTCATAAGCCTTTAACCAAAGTTGGAGATGGTTCACTCAACTACAAGTCATAGATAGGACTTTTGTTCCCTAGCTCAACGGATTTGGAGATCGAAGCTTCTGAACATGAACAAAACTCGAGCTTAAACTGAACCCTTTGAACACGTTCTTCGGTTAAACAGTCCCCCCCAAAACAGTGCAAGATTCAAATTTTGAGCTCACATTTAAATACTTAAACCTCCTTTTTCTTGTACAAGAGCTACTGACATTGGTTAACCATAGACTGGAGATTCCATTTTGCATGATCTTGTCCAATGTGATAATGTAAACTTTCTCAAAATCTTGACCCAAATTTGCCCACTTAGCACCATTTTTAGACTTCATTCAGTTTATTTGCTAAGTTGAAAACTGCACAACTTTCAAACTACGAGCCTCAGTTTAAAATTTAAATCTCTCTTTTCCTTATCAACAACATGTCCAAAATACTCACTGGATACCCAAGATCATTTGTAGTCCAAAATCCTCCAGGGTCTCTACGATGATTTTCTTCATAAATCAAATCCAAAAATGGTCACTTGATCATATTTACAGACTTACGAATTTTTCCTGATTTTGTTCAAGTTGACGCTAGTCAACAACTTTAACTACGCCATCGAGGTCCTTATGACTTGAATTTCCTCTCAAACTTGATTCCATTGGATTCTAAGCACTTTCAACTCTTGATTCCTCATTTGGTCAAATTTTTCGAAATTTGAATCTTTAATTTGAATTTTTTACCACATTTGACCCAAATTTGACTTAACTCATAATACCTCCTTGTAAGCCAAATTTCATCATTGACCTAATGATGGTCTTCTTTAGGTTTCAAAACACACTTGGTGTTACAGCCTCTCCCCATTAAAAAAATCTCATCCCGAGATTCCAAATGCTCGACTTCTTCTCAAGGAAAATGTGTCATAGTTTTCTCTTTACAACCCCATAAAAGAAATTGGGGGACTGCTTTTGTATCCATCTAATTTCAAACCTCTTCAAAAAGTTCAGAATACTTGGATTCCAGGTTCTCTGCCTATTCCCAAGTGGCCTCATCCTTGGTGTGGTTCTTCCACTATACCTTGTAAAACTTGATACTTTTGGTGTGAGTATCTCATATTTTATGATCCAAAATCTTATTAGGTCCTTCTTCATAGGTCAATTATGGTTCCAAGTCAAGTTCTGGATCTTCTAGAAGTTCTTCAGGAAGTAAGAACCACACCAAGTGTATAGAGTTGGTCTGGCAGTAAGAGTTTGTAAGCAACAGGATCTTTTTGCTCTAAAATTTCATATGGACCAATATACCTCGGAGCTAGCTTTCCTTTGACTCATAAATATTGCACTCCTTTCATAGGTGATACTTGGAGATATACAAAATCTCCAACTTTAAAGACCCAAGGTCGTCTTCTCTTATCGGCGTAACTTTTCTGTCTTGATTGTGCTATCTCCAAATGCTTACGGACCTTTTGAATTTTTTCTTCTGCTTCAATAACCAAATCAGGTCCAAGGTGTGCTCTTTCTCCTGCTTCTAAACAATTCAAAGGTGTTCTGCACCTTTGGTCATATAAAGCTTGAAACGGTGCCACGTGGAAAATTAGTCAAAATCAATTTCAATGAGACAAGATTTTGCAAATCCTCAATTATGCAGTCATTCGATCAAATACAGGCAATCCTTTTTATTTGTCACTTTGATTAATCAAATCATAGGATTTGAAAGAAAACATTTAGGCAATTTGCTCAAGCACCGATCGATATAGACACATGCGCCATGCATGCATACATCATACGTGCACCATGCACGAACGGACACTAACAGTTCCATAGTTGCCTTACACTGTAGCCTAAGAGCGGCCAATCAGCAAACCATAGAAAAAAATGTCTCGCTGGCATGTGAGGCCGATCTCTTTTGAAATTTTATTTAGAGGTCAATATAAATTTCCATCCGATGCCATACGCGCGCGTCCGATGTGTCGCTCAGACCTGGAGGCTGGTCTTGTAGACGGATCCGGCCTTGAAGCTAGCGGGAATGGCGTCATCGACGACGCGGTAGCCACCGGACTTGGCAGCGAAGCGGATGGAGAAGGGGCCCTTGAGCGGCGCCTTGCTGTCGAGCGTCCAGGTGCCAGTCGGGCCTTCCTTGAGCTCCGAGAAGTCGCTTGCGCCCTTCTCCTTGACCTCCACCTCGGAGATGGCGGTGCTAGGGATGAGGACCAGGCGGGTGGCGCTGCAGCCCGGCCCGGTCTTGAAGGTGAGTGCGGAGCCGCATGAGCCCACGGCCAGCAGCACGGCCAGCACCGCGGCGGCGAGAAGGATGGAGGACCTGGAGGCCATTGTTGGTGGAGAGCTAGCAAGCTATTAGCGTGCGTAACCTTGCTTGTTTCTTGATCGAGCGAGGGATGGATGTGTGTGTGTAGTGATTGATGTTTCACGTATTTATTGGCGGCGGGAGCAAGAAGCCGGGCATGGATGTGCGGTGCGCCATGAAGCTCGCTGGCCGGCTTGTTCAACGAGCAAGGTCATGTACAATTGCTATAAATGGATTCGAGCTTTGGTGGTCTCTGTTGTTTTGCTCTCCTCTCAACAAAAAGGAGAAGATAAGCGCAATACACACAGTAAAAGATAGTCTTATTTCTTATTTCTGCAATAAATCGCTTCTCTACTTATTGCTTTTATAAACAAAAACATAGTAAATCGTCCTCGCTTATTCCGGTCACGGCGAGACTATAATATACTCCCTTCATTACGCAATGATTTAGGAGAGAAACATTTTATGATGTTTTAGAGCTACAAGAGAAATTGTTGTCTTATGATATTTAATAGACATGGGTGGTCATTTTACATGGACTTTTTCTTAATGTTCAGGTACATTGTGTGCTACGGACAAACATTGCATAAGTTGCATAAGGAGGGACCAGCTTATGTAGGAGCTTCATTGCAGTATTGTGGTATGACAACGTCTTTGCCAGGTATCTAGTACCACACTCTTCCGTTGTTGTTGAATTTTAGGAACTCTTAGGGGCTGTTTGGGTGGAGGGGGCTAAATTTTAGCCCCCGTCACATCGGATGTTTGGACACTAATTAGGAGTATTAAACCTAGACTAATTACAAAACTAATTACACAACCCCTAGGCTAAATCGCGAGACGAATCTATTAAGCCTAATTAGTCCATGATTTGACAATGTGGTGCTACAGTAACCATTCACTAATGATGGATTAATTAGGCTTAATAGATTCATCTCGCGATTTAGCCTAGGGGTTCTGCAATTAGTTTTGTAATTAGGTTATGTTTAGTCCTCCTAATTAGTATCCGAACATCCGATGTGACAGGGCTAAAGTTTAGCTCCCTCCTCCCAAACACCCCCTTAGATTTTGGGGGTATGAAGGGTGACATCACGGCATTTAAAAATAAAGATGTACATATCATATTTGTAGAATATAAAATGAAATATTACTTTAATTAGAAAAGGACAAGAAAAAACATCGGGTCTTAATACCAATCTTTTAGATCATTCTTCCCATGTCCGCACATGGCCATGTACCTTATACTAACACCCCCCCTCCCTTTTTGGATTCCTAGGAATATCTGAAATGTGACATTTCAGTATTTGAAGAAAAATATATTTATATTTGTAGAATATAAAAGGAAATATTAATTTAATGGGAAAAGAACAAAAAGCTGGCCTAGCCACCTAGGTAACAGTCCAGTGCAATGACCTCCTTCAACCCTTACTTCTCCAAGACCACACAACGGTTAGCACACCATATACCATAGGATCTTAGAAATGGAGATATTTCGTGGTCTTCAT
Source organism: Setaria italica (assembly GCF_000263155.2). Taxonomy (NCBI): domain Eukaryota; kingdom Viridiplantae; phylum Streptophyta; class Magnoliopsida; order Poales; family Poaceae; genus Setaria; species Setaria italica. The sequence continues at coordinate 7,706,133 of NC_028455.1, read as the reverse complement.
GGCTAACATAGAATATGGAGTTTGTAATTTTTTCTTCAGCGAGAGATATATAAAGAAAAAACTTTTATTTTGTCCTTATATATTGTCAACTTGATTGATTTTTCATTGCCATTCCCCTAACCATCAAATGGACTCCAAGAGCAAAGATCCACCACCCACTCATTATTACACCCAAACATATCGTTGGATTGTCTTCAATCCCATTCTACTACTACTGATCTGTAGCCTCATTGTCTTCTGTCCAACCTATCTTCCTAGCATTTGCCTCCGGTGCCGAGAAGTCCACAGCATGCCTCCCTTTTTCTATGGTACACCTTCCTTTCTTTGCCATGTCTCAACTCTATTCCCATTGTTGGCACCGGCGGAGCTTAGTGTAAATCAAAGCGGAGTAGGGGACATGGCCTCCCAGGATTTTGAGATTCCTTTAGAGTAAACAATAATTGCTCGGCTTAAAATGTTGATGTCATCTTTAAATTAGCAGCCCCTTCTGGATCTCACGTGAAGGTTCGCAACTAATTGTTGGGTCCAAACCAGCATCTATTGCTGCACAAATCTATCTTCGTTGCTGCCTGCCAGGGGAGCATCAAAATTTAGTTTCAAATTCTATGATAGGTCAAAATGGCAAGATTTTACGTGACCATTGATTTTCTTTCTTTACAAATAGTCATCAAATTCTAGATTTGCAAATCCTCAATAAGGCCGATCATCGATGAAATACAGACAATTCTTTTTGTTTTTTTCACTTTGATTAATCGAATCACAGGATTTGATAAAAAAAACATTTCAACAATGGGCAGAACCGCTAGTCGATGCACGCATGATGCATGCATACAATGTACATGAGCGGATGGACACCAGCAGTTAAACATTTGCCCTATACCGTAGTCTAGGAGTGGCCGATCAGCTACCACAGTAGAAAATATTAGCCACGTTGGCATGCAGGCCCGAAAAATTATTTGGAGGTTAATATAATTCCCATCCAACTCCAAAGCGTGCGGGTACGTTCCGTTGCTTAGACCTGGAGGCTGGTCTTGTAGTTGGAGCCGGACTTGAAGCTAGCGGGGATGGCGTCGTCGACGACACGGTAGCCACCGGATTTGGCGGCGAAGCGAATGGAGAAGGGGCCCTTGAGAGGTGCCTTGCTTTCAAGCGTCCAGGTGCCGGCCGGCCCTTCCTTCAGCTCCGAGAAGTCGCTGGCGCCCTTCTCCTTTACCTCCACCTCGGAAATAGCAGTGCTAGGGATGAGGACAAGACGGGTGGCGCTGCAGCCGGGGCCGGTCTTAAAGGTGAGCGCAGAGCCACATGAGCCGATGGCTAGCAGAGCTGCCAGCGCAGCCGCAGCAAGCAGGATGGAGGACCTGGAGGCCATTGTTGTGGCGAGGTAGCGAGGTGTGACCTTGCTTGTTTCTTTGATGGATTGAGGGGGGATGCGTGTGTGTGGTGATCGAGTTGCAGCTGGGTACGTATTTATGGGTGGTGGAGGGAAGGAAGCTGAGCATTGGACGTACGGTTATGGGTGGTGGAGGGAAGGAAGCTGAGCATTGGACGTATGGTGCGCCACGGACATCGCTGGTCAGCTTGTTCAACGACCGACACGTGTACTCAATTGCTAAAATCCGAGCTTGGTAGTCCCGATTGTGTTGGTCTCACACAAAAGAAGAAGCGCAGGGCATGCACTCCTCTCAAAAAGAGAAAAGAGAAGAACAGAAATGCATGCAGTCCTCGTCGCCACTCTAATCTCTATTCTTCTTTTTATACCCTCCTCTCAAAAAAGAAAAGAGAAGAAAAGAACAGGCATGCGGTCCTCATCGCCTCTCTAGCCTCTACTTCTTCTTTTTTATATATACTAACTAAAAACAATAAATCACCTTTTGCTCTTGTGGAGATTGTTATATACTCAGTTCCTTCTGCAACGCTTGTCCATGATCTCGGTAGAAAATAATTTTACAATGTTTGTCCATGATGATAGCAAAGGAGTATCTATTGTAATATTCCCCTAATTAAAAGTTCAAAAATAAATTATTATGCTATAGACTTATGACGTTTAATAGGGTTGTGGTGGTAATTTCACATGGATTTTTTTAAAACTGCTTGTGTGGTCTATGCGCTTAGTATGCTATGGACAAACATTGCATGATAAAGGGAGTACCCCGCTCCGTGAAAATGTACACCGAGCTCCAGACATCCTCATATTGGCTCGAAAACAAAAATCCTAGACCAGTATGCTATGTTTCTCTTCCTTCACCATTTTTCTCTCTCTTCATTACACGGTACCAAGTCCCCGGTCACCCCTTTATCAAAAAAAAAAGTTCTCGGTCCGCTAGCTGGTCGTCTTTCTTGACTGAACTAGCTGTTCGGACACTTGCAAGTTCACCTCAAACTATGTGGTGTTCTTCGGCGATAGTCTTATATCTATTAGTCGACCAAGCGATAGTCTACAACCTCTTAGCTCTTGTGTAGAGAGGCAGGATATTGTGTGGTGACTAAATTATGCTGGCTGCACCACCTGCTTCATCGTACCTTGGTGTCCTCCAGTACTTAATACTACCTCCTTTTATCTTTATTAAATTTCTAGGAATTTTTGGATTTTGTGATTCTGAAACGTGACATCTCAGCATTTGGAAAAAACAAGTATATTTAATTTGTAGGTATAAAATGAAATATTTGTTTACTTACAATAAGAGAGGAAAAAACATCCAACCCTCAAAATAGTCTAATGCGCCGACCCTTTCAATCTTTTTTCCCTAAAAGACCGCATATGGCCGATGCACCTAGGATCTTCACAATGGAGATATTCCGTGGTTTGTATAGAAAACGGAGAATCTTGAGTATGCATTTTTTTTTCTTTGAAGAGACGTTACGTTTTCTACTTATATATCGTTGCCGTATTTTAGTCAAGGGGGGGAGGAGCTGTGTGTTTTCTCCTTTAATATTTACTAGTAGAAATGCCCGTGCGTTGCTACGGGTCTTTACCCTCTCTAAAATAATTATCTTCTTATTCCCGATTCATATTTCATAATACTATAACCACTTTTCTTCTTCTCCTTCCCGGAATTTTGCACACGGTAAAAATTTAAGAAGTAGATAAGCTATCACAAGAAGAAAAATTCATGAATTTTATATCAGGTACCCTTCTTGCAGCATGATACGACACAATCTTCTTGACTTGTTAGTCCAATTGTATCTTCGGGTGGGCCCATAATTACATTATCCAATACGCTTCTCTACGTTCATTGCCTTTTAGATAACTTATGCCACACGGTTCGTCAGTGCCTTCAGAGCATTAATTTAGTGTGCAGACAATGCTACTGATTTTGTTGTAGTGTCCTCTGTACAATAAAGGCCATGTTTTCTTACCCAAGGATGAGTCCTTGTGCGGATTGTGAACCTCGCTACAAACAGTCAGGCAGCAGCAAGAACCGATGTTAGGTAGCTTATGCAGTCATAGTCCAGCAAGCTCAATTATGCGAGATAGCAATGCAGTGACACCTAGCAGTTGCAGCTTGTCTGGAGTAACAACATTCATTGTGAGGAAGCAGTCAACATATGAAATCGCAAGGTAAAGAGTTTCTGCCTGAAGCTTGAATTCGTCAGCCACTTGTACCAACCAGTCCACAAGGACAGCCCTCATTTTGGGGGAGATGGCTTTATGATTCTTGTGAAAATAGTCCGGACTTGGTCTCCTCAATTGTTCAACCTAACAATCTCAACAAAATAAGAGAGTCACACCTAAATGGCTTAAATTCCGCATCTCAATTGATCAAAGGACAAAATTTCTTGCATTTTGTATATTAAGATGGCATGCTTTTCTGCTCACAAGTACCTGTAAGTGAAGTAGTGTTTGGAGACTCAAGAAAAGCATCCTTGCGTCATATGTCCTGAAAATGAGCAGAGATTGTTTAGTTGTCAACAACATGAAGCAACAGTACTCCTACAATAGTACGTCACCATTACTCGCCTATGCTTCAGAAAGGCCATTGTTCCAGAAAAGTAAAACACTGTTAACGCTCTGTTTCAACCATCCCAAAACACTGCAGGGCTAGCGCAGCAGACAGAAGTCCATCGACCCATTATACCAGCTCAACGTAATCCACTTAATGAATCAGTCGTTTTCCCAGATCTGGCGTCGGTCCAAGCCTTGGCTATTGTGCGCTTCATATCCTCGTCGCCTTCCTCATACATGTTCTGCACACGAGAATGCATATAACAAGTCACAGAATGATCACAAAAACTTCTTGATCTAAGCCATGAGAGGGGGGAAGCACTTACCTTCGTTAAGTCCATAATTCCAGACATTGGGTCCTTCTCCTTGTCCATGCTTGGCTTGAACTGTCAACAAAAATAGAAGTTTAGTCAGTAAACTAACTCAAGTGTCATGTGACCAGCCTAGCACTATTCAGACAGGTGCTATAACAAACTAATCTGTCTATGTTTTAGGATTTGCACATGTTGTTACCCAGTTCACACATTGAACCAACAGAAGTGAGCAAAACCTGGGGCCTTGGAGTGCCAGCATTGAAAAGGGTCGGGGAAGCATGAGTGAACCAGCGCTGAGACATCATGTGGTATGTTCTGACAGCCGATTCAATATCATCCTTATGTATGCCCACAGAAACTCTCATCAACATATCCTGCGGCCTTTCCTCGACCTTTCCACCAGGTTTCAACAGATGAGACCTCTGAAGTGTCTTAAAACCAAAATAATGATAGTCGAAATATTAAGTACTGTTAGATGTCTGAATTCTGTTATCAACATGAGGACTGATCAATCTGTTCTGTGTAAGTAAACTTACAGTGTGATTTGCCCATGCAAGGAAGATTCTTTCTTAAACATGACTGCAATCTTGCAAAAAAACAAATAAATGTAAACCATTTCAGACTTTCTTTTCTTTGCTGGACATTTTGATGATAGAAATTGAAAATGTTTTCTGCATATTTCTGAGCAGGATCTTACGAATTGTCATTTGAAGATGAAAAACTTGACACCATATTTCTGTAATCACAAGAGCATGTAAGCATCACCGTGAAACATAAAGTAATTTTATGCGAGGATCTTTGAAATTTACATACACATTTGCTTGCTGACACTCAGAAGGAGGGTTACCCGTGAAGTTATTATATGATATATCCCTGTAAAGATTAATAATTGTCATGGAATAAGAAATCGAACAAGATGAAAGGGGAATTGGAATGCTTGTCATGTTTTAAATAGTTACGAAGTGTCATGTACAGAAGCAACATATGAATGCATATGGTCTGTCCATAGAAATCACTAAGTTGCAGAATACGCACATGTTTACTTTATTGCTTGCCTTGTTTTTCAACATCCAAGCAGGCAAATCTCCTGTCAGCATATTGTCAGTCAGGTACCTAATAGTTTTCAAATTGAAATGAGGTTCCATTGGAAAATTAAAGGTGACACTTAACACAGGATAGAAAGCCATTTGTTAAAAACATCAAGAAAAAAGTTGGAAGTTAAAATAATAATCTCACAGAACGATTATCTCACAAATATTGCAGTGCCATCATTCCTCCAAAATTTGCTGGAACTTGGCCTGTCAACTTGTTGAAGCTTATATCCCTGAAATTAGTACAGTTTATAGTAATTACATAATCAGGGATTTTTGTGACGTGCATGAAAGAATTACTGATGGTTAAGGTACATTCACAGAACAATAAAATGTGTACCCGACAATAGAAATGGGTGCACATGAGCATTACTCATGTTAACCCAACCCATTTGCCCACCAAGCTTCATAGTAATGCACCGAAGCCTTGGCCTGACACCATAGTTTTTTATACAATCCTAAGCATAGGAAACGTAGTTCGATTTCTATGATGGACACATACTCCTGTCTTCAGCAAAACTTCACAAAATAAAGGTTGCATGATACATGAACACAAATTAGAGTTCAAACTGATATACTTCTAATCTTCCAGGGCCCCACCACAAATGCACTTTTGATGAGTTCTAGGAAGTCTTTAGAACCTGAATGAATTCTGTATATAGAATAATCAGTTCTCTGCTAGTCATATAAAATAAAACAAAACATTTCTAAGCTCACTACCATCACTGTCACAGTTAGATTATATCAAAATAACTGTAGATTACATACCTCTGCAAAAGTCTCTAATTCATACACCATCCAACGACAGTATCTCTTTTGCTTGCCTACGCTTTGTCAGCTTTATTGAATACAGAAAATGAACATGTTAATTGGACAGGGAAAGTATATTCCTATGTTTTTTTGCATCTTTACATAGTTCCCACCAATTGTCTTTTTCCTGGACAGCAAGCAAATCCATAGCAATTTCAGTTCTTTTTTTGACAGCAAGGAAATCCATAGGAATCCGAGTACAGCAATCATGGCATACCTTTCAGAAAGTTTGTTGTTTTGTTGTTGCTTGCAGGAGAATCACCTATTTGTAACAGAAATAATAAATATCAACTTTAGTTAGTCCACACATGCATAAAACCGTCATGAGTAATTTCTCATAGAACTTACAAAAAGCTCAGTACCTATTTGGTGAGGACCTCTGAATACACTATATTCTTCGTGTATCTATCTGTTGTGTCTTTTTGATTGACCTCTTTCTTATCTGACATGTCGCTTTTTGTCTTCCTTTTTTTCCTTTTCTTATTTTTCTCTGATGGCTTGATTTTGTTGTCCTGCTTGTTGTCCTCATCTTTATCATCATTTTCAGCTGTTAGTATCTTTATGTTCTTGGCTGTTGTTGCTCTAGAAAGCGCGACATATAATTGACCGTGAGAGAAAACCGGTTCAAGCAGGTAGATGCCTACATTTGGTATTGTTTGTCCTTGTGCTTTGTTTATTGTCATTGCGAAACTTAGTCTTACAGGAAATTGTTTCCTCTTGAAACGGAATGGGAACATCTCATCATCAGAGGGGCACAGCGGGATTCGGGGCAAGAAAACTCGTGTCCCATAATGTTGTCCTAGTACAATCTCTGCATCGATTGCATTTTTCTGGAATCCTCGTACCACCAATCTTGTGCCATTGCATAGTCCATTAGCTGGGTCGATATTTCTGAGTAGTATTATTGGACAGTTAATCTTGAGCTTCAGCATATGTGGTGGTAGTCCATTTGGGGTTAGTGTGTTTAGGAATTCCGGGGGATAGTAGTTATGTGGGTCATCTTCTACACTATCGAAGCTGTGATAGACCATCTCTTCTCCTTGGAATCGTTCAATCATTTTCAGATTTATGCGGTCTACACAGTCATTACACGTGGATAAAATGGCTCTTGATGTGATGTAATTTGGATCCTCCAGGCAAGCGCTGTTCATTTGGTAGACGCTGTCGATGAGTCTATCAAGTCCGGAATCATCCATTGTGCGTGGAATACATATATTTTTGGGCAGACGTATCTCGCCTTTATCGTTTGTCTCCTCAGTGCCATTGCCGATGCGCAATAGGTATTCTGCAAACCATGGGTCATTTTGAGCCCTCATGTTGCGCACAAGCTTCATGTGACGCATGCAATTCCAGAGTTCAGATCTGCGTAGTGAGGCATCTACTATTTGTGATCTTGTACCCTTTCGTACAACCGGCAGAACTTGTCTAAAATCTCCCCCAAATACCACTGTTTTCCCACCGAATGGAAGATTTGGTACATCCATTATGTCACGCATGCTTTTGTCCAGTGCCTCTATTGCCTGCCTCTTAGTCATCGATGCTTCGTCCCAAATGATTAGCGATGCTGCCTGAAGTAGCTTGGCTGTCCCACTTTGTTTTGTGAATGAACAAATAGCCCCATCATCTATCCTTAGTGGTATTTTGAACCTTGAGTGCGATGTCCTTCCTCCGGGCATTATGGAAGCAGCGACACCAGAGGTTGCTGTTGCTAAAGCTATTTTTCCTTGTCCACGGACTGTTGCAAGCAATGCCCTGTATAGAAAAGTTTTCCCCGTTCCTCCCGGTCCATCTACGAAGAATAGCCCTCCTTCATCTCTATCAATTGCTGTTAGAATTTCATTGTAGGCGGCCTTTTGCTCGTCATTTAGGTGTTTAGGCAATTCCATGTCCTCAGGGTCCACCTCGATGTTGGCTTCCTCGGTGATCTCCCTAGGTGTATTGTCTTTTGTGTCATTTTGCTCGTCGATCTCTGGAAGAGGAAATGATCGTATGTCTTTTCCCATCGATTGCAACATTTCTCTAATGTTGATTAATACCATCTGTTCGACCGTTCTTGCATTTTTGCAGTTTCGTCGATAGTCTTCCGACATTGCCTCGATGTGATTGTTCCATAGTGCACGGATGTCGTGGGGCTCACAAAACACAAGAATCGTCGCAAATAGCCTTCGCAGTGAGGATGGCATCCGAAATAACTCTGCTTCCGTCAGGCAATCATCTAACGTGTTGTCTGCCTCAATGAGGCCCCTTCTCTCTGCAGCTTCACGAAATGATGGCAATATTTTTCCATCAACTGTTCGTAGGTCTTCGTAGCAGGTTGCGCCTTTCACATGGTTCAGGAGAACTCGGAGATAGTATCTTTCTCCTTCGGCTGGATGTGCCGAGACGATTCTCCCAACCTGGTACAACGTTTTCCTTTTCCTCTGTTGCCAAAACTTCCCTTGGGTTTGCCAAGTATAATGTTCTGGAAAATCACGGTACAGAATGCCTCGTGCTTTTTCGTGTATTTTGTTTGCTTCGAAGTATGCCGTTAGCATTGACTTCTCAACACCTTCGCGGTTGATAACTTCCGTTATTTCTTTTTTTCCATGGTATGAAACCATGTGCATGTTTGGAAGATGAAGCTGCAATTGCATGACTGGAGGATTTGTCTTGCTTAGTTCGAAGCCATATATCCTCCATAGTGCCTCTGGTGGTGTCACCCATCTCGCGTCTCTGTATTGTCTAATCTCATCGATGTCTTCTTTTTCGCTTGTCCCATTTACACATACAGATGCACGGTCATGCCCCTTGTAGATGTATTTGTATAGGTATTTGACAGCTTTTATGCTTGAGCATACCTCGACATTTATATGGCAATTGAACATTTGTAGGAGGTAAGGGTTGTATGGGACTACCCACCTGTTATCTAGTTTGTGCCCTCGGACTATTTCATTGTGGCCGTCATCGCGTCGCCTGTATAATGGGTAAGAATCCTTGCCTTGAATGGTAGTAGCGTTAAATGGCCTTGGATAATAGTTCTTGCATGATTTTCGATTCTTCGTGCATGCACAGTTCTTATTCAATGTACCGCAAGGTCCATGCATCATATGTTTGATAACCATTTTGTACAACTCTGGGTACTTTTGTTTGTTTGGGAGCTCCGCCGAGATTAGTCTATCATATTGCTCTGGACAAGTAAGCTTATATTTTCCGGTCATTATAAGCAAGAAATGAGCGTGCGGTAGACCTCTCTTTTGGAACTCTACAACATAGGTATAGGCCTTCACCTTGCCTAGGATGTGCTCTTCTAACAACTCCTTTTTCATTTCTTCTAGTTTTGCTCTGAAAACACGAACAACAAGATCAGGGCGATCTTGTGGTGTTTGACCAAACTCAAGTTCATTCGTGATCTCTTCCCAGTTGGGATTGCATGTCATCGTGAGGAATATGTCCGGTTTCCCATATTTTCTAACTAAATCCATGGCGTCTAGGTACCGACGCATCTTGTCTCGAGGACCCCCAATAAATGATGATGAAAGCACTGTCCGTTTTCCGACTGCATCTCCCCTGTCTTGTCCTGCATGAATGCTATCTAGAAGGCCTTGGTATAGATCCGCCCTTATCTCTTTCTGATGATTCCATATGAAGTCCAGTCGTGAGCTCTCAATTTTGATGTATGTATCCACGGCGAATTGTTGGAAAAGTCGTCCGCCGTATAGTATTGGGTTAAATATGTTTGGTCGCACATGAAATTTATAGCAGTAGTATTCTCTCATGGTTACCCACAATCTACCACTTGAATCTGTGTTGGACAAATAGAATTGATTGTTAATGGCATAGGCAATTATTTAATTAGTATATGTAACTATGAAGGCTAATATTTGAATTAGTTACCTGGGTCATTGTTTTTGTTATTTTGATTAGCACGAGCTTTCTTTACATCTTCCGTAGTAATTCCAACCTTTGGGATATCGGCATGCCATCCCAATTCACCTCTTGGAAAGAACAGAGGATAAGACAATGGATCGTAGCATCCAGCGTATGATCGGATTCCTTGTATTTCGTTGTTGTTCCCATGTAGTATTACATTTCTGTCAAAAGTATTCCTCCGTTCATTTCCTTCAACCCAAATTGCAGCTACCTCTGATGTGATTGGTGCGTTGTATGTCCTTTGGTCCAATCTTTGGTCAAGGTTCAACATCACTCTGTACTCCTCAAGGTTTTCTTCTTGTCCCAAAGTCCTAAATTGTTCAGAGTATGGATTGTTGCGTAGAGTATTGGTTATAATGAGTAATACATGTTTGTCTTGCTCATACATTTCCTTGCGGCAATAGCGGTAACGATGCTCTAGGGTTGGATCATCATCATAGAAGTAGAGTTCTAGATGCTTAGGATCTGAACCATCTTTTCCAAATGAGCGTATGTTGTGATATATTTGACCATGTGCTCGGAAGGTGTAAATACCGCTGTTTCTCATGGTAGTTGTATCTCTATCGAGGCGACAATATAGAGAAGTAAATGAGAAGTGGCCATTGAAAAACCTTATATTCTTTCGAAAATGTATTGCATCAGAGTCATTGCTCGTCCATAGTCTCATGAGCTGATGTGGTGTCTCAAGATTTGCAAGTTTTATTTGTCCTTTTCGACAGCATAGGCCTTCAGGTTCATATTGAAATTTCTTTGCATCGCAATATTTGCAATTTTCAACAGGTTTCAGCTTGTGTGTGTTGTCTGGTATGTTACTATAGACGAGGTCATATGGATCATTGATGTTTGAATGCTCGGGAACGGTTGACTCATTTTCATTTATTTGTACCTCCATATCTTCCCATTCTGGTATGATTCGTAGGATTAAAGAAATTAGAGAAGTACTCACATTGTGATGTGAAAATATTTTAACGTGTTTATCATACCTTGACCAGAAATTATGTTATCCTCCTCATCAGTATGCTCGGGAACGGTTGACTCATTTTCATTTATTTGTACCTCCATATCTTCCCATTCTGCTATGATTCGTAGGATTAAAGAAATTAGAGAAGTACTCACATTGTGATGTGAAAATATTTTAACGTGTTTATCATACCTTGACCAGAAATTATGTTATCCTCCTCATCGGTGTCTTCTTCATATACAACTCCATCGTCATCTACATAGAAATATGTGAATTATATGCTGTTTTCTATTGCATGAGAATATAAATTTAGTATATATCCTTACCATATGGTTCATCATCAATGATTGATTCATTTGGTTCTTCTCCATCCTTGGTGGCTGGACACATTGGATAGGGGATATCTGTCCATGAAAGATTGTTATCATTGTAAAAATTGATGCATGTATAATCTGATTGTGAGAGTCATATATGCAATTGGGAGTATTACCTTTCTTCATGTTTGTTGGCTGTTTTATAGATTCTAGATCATCTATGACTTTGGTGTTCGTAGAACAGTCTTCATCTGATGTGGCAGGTGTTTTTTTCATTGTTTTATCTGTCAACTTTTCATCACGATAGGCTAGCAATGCTTCTCTTTCTCCTGGTGTTACGTGTTTCCTTTGTCTTATGCTTGTGGCAAATTGAGTAAAATTTTGTGAATTATCTGTTGCGATATTTGCAGGGTTCTCCATTGCAATTGAATTCTTGCTTAGAGTGTCACGTTGTCGTGCACGGTTAGCGTAATCTTGTTCTAACTTTGCTTTCTTTTGGTTTGGTTGCATGTTTGCATATCTTTCCCTCTCATGCATGCATTTTCTCTGTATTTTTTGCTGCTTTTCTTGATCAGTCATCTGTGAGCATTTTTCTCTTTTTTATTGATGATAGGCTTCACGACATTTTTTGAGTTTTTCCTGCTTTTCTTCATAACTCATCCGTGCATACCTTTCTCTATCTCTTTTTCTTCTCTGCTCTTTGGGATCCAAGAGTTGCGTTGGTGATTCAAATGGTTTGTCTGCAAAGAGTTATACATTATATTATGAAGTTATATGAGACAGTCAAACATTAATTCTGTGTTTAATGGTTTGACGAAGATTTGAATCATATTCAACATACCAGGAGTTGACATTGATCATACAGTGCTCGATGGAGACAACTATATGTGTGTGCTATGTTGAGAAGGTGACCCACTTATAACTCCAATGACAAGTGAGGATTGTAGCTTTAAAGTCTTTTCTTTTGAGTTGTCTGCAAGTAGCATGAAAGGGGTTTGCTTAAATTCAGAAAGGAGATCTATTATGCAATCTGTAACATAAACTTGATTCAAACAAACAAATTAGCCTAGGAAGTGAGGATTGCAGCTTTAAAGTCTTTTCTTTTGAGTTGTCTGCAAGTAGCATGAAAGGGGTTTGCTTAAATTCAGAAAGGAGATCTATTATGCAATCTGTAACATAAACTTGATTCAAACAAACGAATTAGCCTAGGTGCATCGATTAAATCAGTAAGGAAAACCATGGCATGTTGTTCTATCATTGTAAGAAATTTTGGAAACAACAGGTTGTCTTCTATGAATCTAACCTTCAAGTTTTCAGGATAGGCAATATTTGAAAACCTCTAGAGTTTGTTTCTACAAATTTTGACAGTAGGATTCTGTGATTTTCAAGGTTCACTGATTAAATCTATTCTTAGCAAAAAAAAGAGACTTTCAATCTATATATTGCGAGTGTGCTTTTAGTCCTACCGCAAATCATTTAAGAAATGTGCATACAGTTCTACTTGTTAATATTTCAAAAAAAAATTGAAAACAGGCTCCTCCCATTTTGTTGGAACTGCATGCTACTCTGTCACCATAATTTTCTGGCTGTTATCCTGTGACCTCTACTCTGCTTATTATTCTCAGGAGAAGGATGTCACTTCATATAGCTCAAGTAATCAGATGGAAAAGAAGCCCAACAGATGAGGTCTGGCCTACTGTCCGCTATGCCGCTTCATTTGCAAGGTATGCTGCATACTTCCTCTACCAGATAGACCTTGCTTTTACTTCTTATTAAATTAGCTAGCATAGGCATCCTGCAGGAATTTAACATGACCCAAACAAAGACAACTAATAGGACCTTTACTTTCTGTCTTCCTACAGCGAAATTAGTATCTGTGAAATTCCACATGTTTGATGATACAGAAAAGTTAAGATAAAATGTGCACTGTGAAAAATCTAAAGATAAGATAAAGTATTGAATACGTCAGTGTAGATCATTGAAAACTCTAAATCTTCAATGACCTTTGTGAAGTTAAAGTGCAGCTGTTCAATGTGAAGCATCCGCATGCACTGGCAATATGGCCTGTGCAATAGAATGTTTAGGAATTGACAAAGTGTAAACTATTAAAGCATATTTAATAAAGAATGATGACCGAGAATGAGTTTCGTATTTTTCAATGAGTAGACATGCAACTCCCATTAGTTTTCAGAAATTTTCCCATATATCATTAAAAGCAAAGCTTCGCAACAACACAACAACAACAATGTCTCGAGCAACATTAACTGAGGTATATACTTCCTTTAATAAATAGCATGAGCGTAAATTTGATAGTTATTGTTAAATGTAAAGCTACAAATGACCAACAAAGATTACTGTCTCGATGACTAAATAATCTTAAACACAGAAAAATTGATATACACGGTTTAACTAACACAACAGTAAGTATTGATATTCTTTTTTGTCTGAGAACCTTGCTTCCAACTATGAAGAGCTGAAGTGCTAAATTGAATTGTCCTAGGATTGCAGTGTTATACATGGGCTTCTACACTCAGGATTTTATGCGATAGAGTGCACAGGCCAAAACAAAATCAACTTTCTTCAATTACCTTTTTGAAGTTAAAGTGCAACTATCCAATGTGAAGCATCCGCATGCACTGGCTATATGGCCTGTGCAATAGAATGTTTAGGAATTGACAAAAGTGTTAAACTATTAAAGCATATTTAATAAAGAATGATGACCGAGAATGAGTTTCGTATTTTTCAATGAGTAGACATGCAACTCTCATTAGTTTTCAGAAATTTTCCCATATATCATTAAAAGCAAAGCTTCGCAACAACACAACAACAACAATGTCCAAAAATTGGATATGCCTGGTGAAAATTATTGTCAGTATAACAAAAGTAACAGCAGCAGATTTGAATCAACCAGTAGAAATTTTGAAGTCAATACTACCATTAAATATCCTATTCTCATAATCTGGCAAGGATACAACCATAAACAATATCAGGCCAACATATTGTAACATACTATTTCTGAAATGTATAGTCAGAAATGAATCTTATAAAAGCATTACTGCAAATATATTTCTGCCAGATTACTTGTCCTCCAATTATAGTAATTTAGAAGGAAGGGAGTATATAGTCCACCACAGCGGCCAAGCCAGCTTCTACAGTCAAATAGATTGACACAATTTAGAGGACAAATAGCTTCGTAATAAGTAAATGCTTATGTACCTTTTGTCGAAGGAGAGTAAGAAGCTGAACACGCTAGACCACACGAGTTGTTGGCGTCGATGGAGGGGATCTAAGCGTGTGTTGCTGAGCAGATTCTCGACGGCGAGCAGGACCTGGTCTCCTGGCAGTATGGCACAAAAACGTCAAAGATACCCAAACACGCAGCTATGTATACAGGCAAGAAACCAACCTCGATTCCAATCCAGGTACGCCTCGATTTCGATCCGGTTCGGCAACGAACTCTACTGGAAGTATGGCCCCGAGTCACCCTCGAATCCGATCCGATTCGGAAGCCGCGCAGGCTTGCCGGAGATGGAGGCAGAGTACCGCATGGAGGCGACGGCGGCGCCGTCGTGGCAGTGGCCATCCTCCACGGGAGGGAGCCTCCTCCTGCAAGTGGAGGAGGAGGAGACGCTCCTCCAGCCGTGCCAGCTGCCCCATGCCGCCATACATCTCCCACCACGTGCGCAACTCACCGGGGGGTGAGGGGTAGGGGGGAGGAGGGAGGAGCGATGGGGCCCTCAGATCGGCGACGGCGCAGATCCGTGGGTGGCGCAGGCCCTTGCGGCGTGCGGTACCGGCGTCGGAAGGGGAGGTAGTGGGGACGCGGAGACGGGAGCGGAGGTCGGGGGGGATGGATGGGGAGGCGGCGTGCGGTACCGGCGTCGGAAGGGGAGGTAGTGGGGACGCGGAGACGGGAGCGGAGGTCGCGACGCCTCACCGCCGCCCCACCGCCGTCAAACTCCCAACCCGCGCGCCGCTCACCGAGGAGGCGGGGTGGGTGGGGTGGGGGGGGTGGCGTAATTTTGAGAAGAAGTTTCCATTTAAACCCCCTCTCTTTCCTCCTTTTTCAATCCGACACCCAGACTATTCATAATAATGGACTACGGGTTGATTACACAAAACATCAGGGGTTTTTCTACAAAATTACCACGACGTACGAAAATCCGGGCAGAGGCGTTACTTGGTTTAATAATAGGTAAAGATCTAAATTTTCCTAAACCTCCATTATTTTTTGGCCTTGGACACGGGCTGCAACGTGGGCAGCCTTAACCATCTTCGTTCCCTCACGAGCAAATGTATCAAAGGGAAACCTGTTCTATGTCCTATATACTAGTTCTTTTTTCTTTTGCTCTTCTTGCGAGTCTGAAACATGTGATTTCAGAATTTGAAACAAACATGTCTAATTATATTTGTAGAATATAAAGTGAAATATCAATTTAGTTGGAAAAAGACAAAACATTTCATATTTTGTTGGAAAATTAGTCACCATCAATTTCCATGAGACAAGATTTTGCAAATCCTCAATTATGCGGTCATTCGATCAAATACAGACAATCCTTTTTATTTGTCACTTTGATTAATCAAATCATAGGATTTGAAAGAAAACATTTAGGCAATTTGCCTTACACTGTAGTCTAAGAGTGGCCAATCAGCAAACCATAGAAAAAAAATGTCCTCGCTGGCATGTGAGTCCGATCTCTTTTGAAATTTTATTTAGAGGTCAATATAAATTTCCATCCGACCCCATACGTGCGCGTCCGATCTGTCGCTCAGACCTGGAGGCTGGTCTTGTAGACGGATCCGGCCTTGAAGCTAGCGGGAATGGCGTCGTCGACGACGCGGTAGCCACCGGACTTGGCGGCGAAGCGGATGGAGAAGGGGCCCTTGAGCGGCGCCTTGCTGTCGAGCGTCCAGGTGCCAGTCGGTCCTTCCTTGAGCTCCGAGAAGTCGCTTGCGCCCTTCTCCTTGACCTCCACCTCGGAGATGGCGGTGCTAGGGATGAGGACCAGGCGGGTGGCGCTGCAGCCCGGCCCGGTCTTAAAGGTGAGCGCGGAGCCGCATGAGCCCACGGCCAGCAGCGCAGCCAGCACCGCGGCGGTGAGAAGGATGGAGGACCTGGAGGCCATTGTTGGCGGAGAGCTAGCAAGCTATGAGGGTGCGTAACCTTGCTTGTTTCTTGATGGAGCGAGGGATGGATGTGTGTGTGGTGATTGATGTTTCACGTATTTATTGCTGGCGGGAGCAAGAAGCCGGGCATGGACGTGCGGTGCGCCATGAAGCTCGCTGGCCAGCTTGTTCAACGACCAAGGTCATGTACAATTGCTATAAATGGATTCGAGCTTTAGTGGTCTCTGTTGTTTTGCTCTCCTCTCGACCAAAAGGAGAAGATAAGCGCAATACACACAGTAAAAAATAGTCTTATTTCTTATTTCTGCAATAAATCGCTTCTCTACTTATTGCTTTGATAAAGAAAAACATAGTAAATCACCCTCGCTTATTCCGGTCACGGCGAGACTAATATATACTCCCTTCATTACGCAATGATTTAGGAGAGAAACATTTTATGATGTTTTAGAGCTACAAGAGAAATTGTTGTCTTATGATATTTAATAGACATGGGTGGTCATTTTACATTGACTTTTTCTTAATGTTCATGTACATTGTGTGCTATGGACAAACATTGCATAAGGAGGGAGTACTCCGCTTGGGTGGAAATCTCTGCTACCTACGGATGCCTCTGATCTCGACCTAAAAAAAAAGTCTTATGCAATGTTTGTCCCTCTTCTCTTATTTTGTTCAGGGGCGCATTTCGACTAATCATACTATTATGGAAGAGTAAAAGCCCGTTTCAAATTTTTGGTGGGTCAAAATGCGAGGTTATTGTTTTTTTTTGAACGAACAAAAGCAAGTTACAACGTGAGCATTGATTTTCTTTGTTGGCATTTTCAATTAAATGAGATTTGCAAATCCCCAATGTAATTACGCCGGTCATCAATTGCATCCATTCGAGACAATCTTTTCAGATTTGTCATTGATTAACCAAATCACAGGATTTGATAAAAAACATTTCTGCAATTTGAACAACCACTGGTCCATATACACATGCTACATCATGCGTGCGCGGATAGACACTGGCAGTTGTACGTTGCCCTACACTGTGGACCATGGGAGTGAATAGTGATCGATAGAAGTTCAGGAAAAAAAAAATCAAAACTGACCCCTGCCCTCGAAGCTCTGGCCGAACGCCCACCCCTGCGGCACGACGTTGTCCAGCTCCACTGACCTGCCGTCGCCAGCAACGACGCGGAACGAGAGGCCCTGCCCGACGTGGCGGCTGTCGCCGCTGGTCCAGATCTGCCCCCAGTTCCGCGACATGTCCGCCCACTGCCCGTCCCATGACCCCCTGACGGCCATGGCCTTGACGTCCCCGGCGCCGGCGACGTTGAAGACGAGCACGGCGACCCACCACTGGTTGCCCTTCATCTCGAAGCGCACGCCGCCGCGCTTGGCGCAGGGCACGCGGCGGTACTGCACGGGGATGATGCCGACGTGGAAGTCGGTGACGAGGCGCAGGAACATGGGCTTGGACAGGTCGAAGTGCCGCAGCGGCGGGTTGCACCAGTTCTCGTTGGGCTTGGAGTAGTTCGCCGGGCACAGGTTCGTCGCCGTCACCGTCACCGGCGCGCCGCCGGGGGCGCAGTAGGAGCTGCCCTGGCACCGGAGCTCGTAGCAGCCGCCGCAGGCCCTGCCCTCGCCGAAGAGCGCCACGCTCAGCGCCGTCGTCTCCAGCCCGTACCCCTGCTCGAACAGGTTGCCGTACCCGCACGCGCCCTCTGCGTGCACGATCGAAAGCCACACACTATGACGCACGTGCGTGCCAGACAAACGACAAATAAACCAAGATAGTGGAGTGTATTCTTATTTCTTACGCATGGTCTCCGCCACCGGTCTCGTCGCCGTAGAACGTGGCGTGCGCGTCCTCCCAGTCGTCGGCGGCCGACAAGGCCGGCAGCAGCAGCAGCAGCGCCGCCGCCACCACCACGACGGCGGCTGCCGCAAAGCGAGACGACGACGGCGACGCACTTGTATCCATGTAAACCACTACTACTAATCCAACAAGGTTTTGGACTGTGGTATACTATGGCCTATGGTTTCGGCTTTGGCCGGAGCCTGCTCTTTATAGGGCAGCCAGTGGCGTATACTGTGCAAGCACTTGGCAAACTCTTATAAATGCTGTGAGCAGATGAAATCCTACTGATTTTGACCGGAACGCGTAGCCAAATATGTTTTTGACACGATTACGAATGTGATGGCAAGGGAAGATTTAGCATTAATTAAACGCTGTTGATGAATTCAAATTAGAGCAATTTATTGCTGAAGATTGTGTAGATCTGTAAGATGGATATATCCCTGGCACAAAATCTGCTGCATTTCTGTGTCATACAGTGCAGGAGATTGTTCATGGGATGATGCATGCATTCCACCAAGTATTTTGCCATTGGGAGATTGTGGATTTCGGCGTGTCGTCTACTACATTTATCCTCAAGATATAGTACTCTGAATTCAAAATATGAACGGCAAAAATGTATGACCGGGTGAGATTTGATATCAAATTCCAGCACCAGAGATGCGTGCCGACGCCATAGCCACTCCACTAGTGTGCGCGTGCGCCGGAATTCACCATTGACACACACCACCATCAATTTCTTCTCGTATAACTTATTCGGCAATTTGGCAAGAGATTGAATAATTAATGGACCTTAAAATGTTGCTGGAAACAGAATCTTAGTGCAGATGCATATTGTTGGAAAGCAAATATATACTAGCCAAGGCTAATAAGTTAAGTATTAAGTTGGCACCATCAAAATATTCAGATAAGTATTTGCCAATTGTGGGCTGCGTTCATACATCAATCTGTAGGAAAGTATTTATGAGTTTTTCACCTTATAACCCAGTGGTTTTCAACTTCCCATTCTATTTTCTTTCTTCACAGTTCACCTACCTACTGCCCACTTCCTCGTCGTTTGCAATATAGGGCCCATCATCCTCGTTGCGGCCCCTCTTCAAATGTAGGCAAAGTTTTAAATCTAACTAACCAATTAAAAAAAGTCTTGGTGAGAAAATTTTAAACTACATTAGTATACATTGTTTTTTAAACTTTGATAAGCAAAACTTTCTTATGAGCAAGCACAATCCCCTAGTATTACCCAAGTCGCCACCAAGTTATTGCCCTCTTTATCTTTTCCTATTTCCCTTCCTTTTCATAATGTAAAATGTTATTTGAAATATTTTCTAAAAAGTCTAAAAATTACTTGATAAATCTGTCAGTTTAAAGCTTATAGGAAACCTTTTATATGAAAAATATTATAATATAATATTTTTTGCAAACCTTTTTGAATACTATTTTCTGAAAACATCACTATTGCATTTTTTAAAAATTTACTTAAATAACTTTTATTGTAAAATTTTTAAAAATAAATTTCAACCAAAGTTATAAACTAATTTTCTCTAAAAATATTTCAATGACTTCTCCACTAAAAGTGTTAAAATATCTTTTACGTAAAAGCTTTTAAGATAACTTTTGCGAGTAAATTATTGAAATATCTTTCCCTGACCAGGGAGTCCCTCTGAAGTCTGAAGTTTCATGATGAGGAGTGAGGACCATGGTAGGCATATCATTTTGTAATTTCTGTTGTACTAATTGGGCGGTGCTTTTTCTAGGGAAAAAAAAGAAGCCACCCTCTGTTGGTCTCAAACGAATTTGATACGGAACAGATTTAGGGTTACAATGAAAACAATGCTCTCTTTCAATTTTCAATTGAAAAAGTGATCTCTCTTTACAATAGGGTAGGACTCCCCTTTAATATTGACTCTTAGCCTAATTTACATTCCTAAAGTACCCTTATTCAACCACTATATTCCTGAAATATGCCGTACATAAAGGTTGTTAAGGAACATGTGTACAAATTAAACTTCTCCACGTGTTCACATTTCTCACGCCACCTGCCTACTAGCCTTGGGACTTCACCAGTATCTTGAGCCAAACGCCTACCCTCGAGGTACCAGCACGTAATGCCTTGATGAAAAACCTTAACCTCAAGCAACTCCACTTTGAGCCCATTCCTAAGTAGGAAACAAAAAGGAAATAGACCGGTGTTTGGAATTAATCCCAACACTCGAGGGTTAGTTTAATGAGAATTAGCTGTTATTGTCGTCATTCGTTACCCTCGAAGCCTTCCACGGATTTGAGACCATACGAGGGTTTGAAACTTATTCTAAGAAGCGTCTTCGTATTTCTACTGAACATGCGAGGTTAAGGGATTCCATTCTCCTCGTTGTTGGTGTACAACTTGCGAAGTTAAGGCTTTTTTTTTTTGAAACGAGCCAGCAGGAGAGCTGCTGCTATATTAAAAGAGAGGAAAAGCCCGACAGGCCGTATACAAACGTACTATACAAGCTGTACACTCGCATCCCCGAAACGGGGAGGCAAAACTCCGCTATGACAACTAGTACAAAATGGAACACTCAACCTGAGAGAAAGTCCCCCAAGTGTTTAGCTCCCGCAGCGACCCACATCGCAGCTTGGTTCTTGATGCCGTCGGTTATCTGGGTAACCGTCTTATCTTTGTGTTGGAAGATCCTCCGATTTCTCTCTAGCCAGATCTCCCAAAGAACAAGGATAATGAGGGTCTGCAACCCTTTCCCCCCGTTCCCCTCGGCCACCGGGCTAGCCAGCGATGTCCACCAATTATGTATGGAGTCGTGCCTATCCCAGCGGCTTGGATCAACATTAGGGCATTGCGTCCATGTGTGAATTTTCATCCAAATTAGCCGTGTGAAACTGCAGTCGGCGAAAAGGTGATACCCTATCTCCTGCGCTGTGCTGCAAAGGGGGCAGGTTGGGTTACTGGTCCATCCCCGACGCTGGAGTCTGTCCGCTGTCCAAATTCTATCTTGCACGGCCAACCAGCTGAAGAATTTGCACTTTGGTGGCACCCATGTTTTCCAGATTAGGTTCTCGAGATTAGTTGTCATGGATCCTATGAATTGTACTCTATATGCCGATTGTGTGCTATATTTCCCATTTGGCGTGAATTTCCATGTGATGGTGTCCGGGATGCCTGGCGTAAGGTGCAGGCGGTTGGTCTCAACCCATAGTCGGTAGTACTCAATGAAATATGTGGCGGTAAATCCTTGATGAAGAAGGTTTAAATCTCTTATCCACGTGCGATTTGTGACTGCATCATATAGTGTCCTGTTCTTCCTTCTAGAGATATGATATAGATTTGGCGCAATGTCCCTTGGCCTTTGTCCACTTACCCAGCCACTGTCCCAGAAGGAAGTCTTGTTGCCATCTCCCACTGTGATCTTGGTTGCCGCCGCAAAGAGTTTGCGGTCCGTTTGGGAGCAAGGGATGTCCTGGCTCTCCCAGGAAGGTCCATCATTCATCCAGTCCTGCCAGAGCCACTGTAACCGCAAGGCCTGGAGAATTTTCCGAGGTGCAACACACCTAGTCCTCCTCCCCTCCTAGGCCATGCAGATCGTGTCCAATTCACTTTGCATTTCCCGCCTGTGAGCAGCTCCAACTCCGCCCATAGGAATTTCCTTCGCTTAGCATCGATAATCTTCAATATCTCTTTGGGCGCTTTGAGGGCCGACAGTAAGTAAACCGGTTGAGCAGTTAGTACCGATTTGACCAAAGTGAGTCTGCCAACTGTCGTCATGTTTCTACCACTCCAACTATTTAACTTGGCCACGACCTTGTCTAACAAGGGTTGGAAATCTACAGCTTTCAGTCTCAGTGTGGATAGTGGTAGCCCAAGGTATTTGATTGGGAAGGCTCCCCTTCTCATCGGTAGATTTTCCAGTACCACGTCCAATTGCATGCCTTCGCAACAGATAGGGACGATAGTCGATTTGCGGAAGTTTGTTTTGAGACCTGTTGCTTCCCCGAAAATTTCCAAGATGTTAGTTAGTGCATCAATTTCCTCTTTTCTTGGTGCTATGAATAATGCCGCATCGTCCGCGTACATCGAAATACGGCATGTGGGCGCCCTTCCGCGTAGTCTGGTAAGGATGTTCATATCTGTCGCTAATTGCAGGATTCTTTGTAGGGGATCGATCGCTATAACGAATAGCAGCAGTGATAATGGGTCACCTTGCCTCAACCCACGGCCATGTTTTATTGGTGGGTTCGGGACTCCATTTAGGAGGACGCGTGAGGAAGAAGTAGACAGAATGGCTGCAGTCCAATCGCATCAGTGCGCGGGGAATCCCAAGTGACGCAGAAGTAGGAGAAGGTAGTCCCATCGTATGGAGTCGAAGGCTTTAGCGATGTCCAATTTGAGGAAAATAGCCGGCACTTTGTTTCTGCGATATCTTCTTGCCGTACTTCGCACTGTCATAAAGTTGTCATGGATACTCCGCGTCTTAATAAATGCGCTTTGGTATTTGGAGACAATTGCATTCATGTGGTGTTGTAATCTCAGTGCCATAGCCTTCGTGATGATCTTGATGAACGAGTGAATGAGGCTTATAGGCCTAAAGTCCTGCACGGTGTTTGCCCCCTCTTTCTTCGGGATGAGTATGATGGTAGCTGTGTTAATTAGCTGGAGGCTGTTGCATCGGAGACCGTAGAACGTGTTTACTGCTGCCATTACATCCTGTTTTATGGTGCTCCAGCATGATTTTAGGAATAACCCCGTAAACCCGTCCGGACCAGGGGCTTTATCCCCTGGCATGCTAAGGATTGATTGCTTGATTTCCTCTTCGGAGAATGGTGAGTTTAGAAATGACAGATCATGCTGGTTGAGGCGAAGAAGGTCCCAATTGAGGTCCACTATGCGTGGTTGGGGCTGCTGCATGGCTGCCGTAAAAAAATCTTGTATGTCGGCCGCTTTTTCTTCGTGTGTGCACTCCCAGCCATTTTCTCTTTTAAGATTCGGTATGTAATTTTTGCGCTTCCTGGAGTTTACTCGCTGGTGAAAAAAACACGTATTAGCGTCTCCGAGTTTAAGGTTTGAGCTTCTGGTTGCTTGATTTTTGCGCGCGCGCTCAATTATGGCTAGCCCCATGACCCTTAGCTTTAGTCTGCTCCGTAGGGTTCGCTCAGCCTCTGTAAGTTGCCGGTGCTCTTGCGCTATGTCGAACCGTAGAATCACATCCAAGGCCATATGCAACTGCATTCTCGCATCCGGTATGAGGCGTCCGCTCCACTCTCTTAGTGCGACAGCTGTGGTGTGGAGCTTGTGAAAGAGCTTGTGAAAAGGCTCGTGATGTGGCGAGTGTGTGGTCCACGCACGTGCTACAGTTTCCGTAAACCCCGGGAGCATTGTCCAAAAGTTCTCAAACTTGAAGGATCTAGGGCGTCTGGGGCCACTCTGATTGGAGAGCAAGATAGGACAATGGTCGGATAGGGAAGTTGAAAGAGCGTGTAGAATGTGTGTGTTGAATGCGTTTTCCCATTCCGTATTTGCAAAAACTCTGTCCAGTCTAACAAGTGTCGGGCTTTGCCTCTCGTTGCTCCAAGTGAATTGCCTATTTTGAAGATGTATCTTGCGTAGATCGGTGTCATCTAGTGCTTGTTTGAATAAATTCATAAGCCTCAGGTTTATCTTGTTATTATTTTTGTCGCTTGCTTTGTAAATAATGTTGAAGTCGCCTAGGACTAACCATTGAGAGCTGCGTTGAGGTCGTTGTGCTTGTATTTCTACTAGGAACTGGGGTTTTTCATTGGATTGTGTTGGCCCGTAAACCACGGTGAGCGTGAATGAATTCTCCGTTTCCTGCATTGCTACTATTGCTGTTATGTGATAAGTTCCTAGCACAATGTCTGTGAGCGCAACGTGGGAGCTGTTCCATAACAGTAGGATGCCACCCCTGGTTCCATTAGGTCCCCCAGCCGGCTTGTATGAGTGGCTGTCAAGCCTGGAGCCTCCTAAATAACTTGCCGTGAATTGGTCAATATTACTTAATTTGGTTTCCTGAAGGCATGCGATGTGGCAAAGGGTTGATGAAATGGTCTCCCGTACTGTATCTCTTCTCGCTCTCTGGTTTAGGCCTCTCATGTTCCAGCACAGGATTTCAAGATTCATGAGGGATTTGTGAAACGCTTGTCCCTGGTCAGCTTGTCCCAGGGAGCAACGCATGCCCACTCCATGAGGCGGTACGTGCACAAGCATTGCAGCACCCACCCACTCTTAGTATATGCAGTGCCCACTAGAGTTGACATGCTACCATTGCTCGTGACACTGAGCACCAGCT
The DNA here is from genome assembly GCF_000263155.2 of Setaria italica. Lineage (NCBI taxonomy): Eukaryota > Viridiplantae > Streptophyta > Magnoliopsida > Poales > Poaceae > Setaria > Setaria italica. Next base: position 7,681,528 of record NC_028455.1, on the reverse strand, counting down.
GCAGAGAAACACCACGTCCAAGCAGGAAGCATAAGGCAGATAATGCACCAGATCAACATCATAGCATTGTTGCATACAAGCAGCAGGCAGCAGGCAGCAGGCAGCAGCCAGCAGGCAGCACAGACATACTTCTCTTGGTCAACACACGAAGGGGACGAATTGCACAAATAAGTAAAACACCATAGCATTGTTCAGGTGGCAAGATTACATTCGAGCTGAACTGTAGCATAACTGATACGATGATTGAGCTGCAGAAATTAGTGATTGCAGATGTTGTAGTTAACATGATAAGTAGCAAGACTCTATGTGGTTGCTGCGTTTGGATCAGATGATGGCCTGCGTAGCTGCAGTCGCTGCAGCAAAGGCCCCTCCGTGGATGTTGTTGGCGTCTTCCCCTTCTCCCTCCTGAGCTATGTCCCCCTGAAAGTCTTCAATGGCTTCGCCGGCCACCCTGGCCATTGCTTCATCGAGCTCTTGAGCAGTAGGGTCATCAAGGTTGAAAGCCGCCGTCAACGCCGCAATAACATCTTGAGGCACCGGAACCTGGAACATAGACAAGTACTCCTGCAAAGCAACCTCGATGGGCTGTAGATCATCAGTGAGTAGACCTAATTTGCGACAGAGGTTATGTTGCGCTCTTTGAACTGCCGGCATCGGCCTACGATTTGAAAGTCTTGCACTGCGGCGTACCGTCGACATGTCAAAAACGCGTTTTGGTCATCGCGGCTTGGGCGCCTTGCCCTGCTGGTGCTGCGTCTGGTCCTCCTTGCCTGCCTCCGTTGCCTGGAGCTGAAGCACCTGTGCCAGCTTGGTGAAGAAGGCGCTGACCGCAGAGGTTGGCCCGGTCATGCTGCTGACGTTTGCAGTGCTTGTTGCTGCTCCATCTTGCTGCTTCAGCACCTGCTCGATATGTGCATTGTTAGAGGGGCAGTGGTCCCTGTCGGCTGAAGGTGACAGCGGCAGTGGCAGCTCGTGGGTGATTTGCTGGAGGTGCACCTGGAGGCTGTTCAACGCCGCCTCCACCTCCTGGACCGAGATTGGGTCTGCAGTCGTGTCCTGCAAATCATTCAAGCCACCTGTGTCGCCGGGGGAGGTGCGCGCCATCTGTTCAAGAGTAGGGGGGTAAAAAAAGGTGTGGCTGCTGGGTGAGATGCAATCAGCTATTAGAGGTGTAGACGAAGGTGGCGTTGGAGGCTCCTGGTTCCAGCCGGGCGAGAGCTCCTGTATCGTAGTTGTGTCCCCCATGGGTGAGTTGTGGCTGGGCATTGCTAGGTCAACTTTGATGCGATCGAACGCTTGTGAAACCTTGACCGTTGGCTGGCTGTTCTTGTCTTTGCGCCGCTCCCCGGACCAGACTTCATCCCCTTCGTGCGTAAGGTGAAGAGCATCGGCCAGGATGGCCGCTTCGTTGATGTAGTTGTACAGGATGGGCAGTTGGGGAGGATTGTCGTCGGTCTTCCCATCTTGCCTGCATAGAAAGTTTGCAGCTGCCTCCTTCATATTAGAAGCACGGTTAGCGAACAGGAACTTTAGTTCAAGTGCTCTGGCATCACGGACAGGGCCGAACAGGGAGAGCTGATGAGGCATGGAGGTGCCGCTGGGGTGGGTTTGGTGCTGCCGCTCCCCGTGCTTGCTCTCGCCGCCCCAGTTCCGGCGCCTGGGCGAGCGGTCACGCTCAAGGCCGGTGTCGCCGCACGTGCCCTTGTGCGCGTCGGGTACGGTCACCTCGCCCGTGCTGATCGTGGTCGTCGTCGTCATCGTTCCGCCGGCGCCAGACGTTCCACCTGCTAGTGGGATGGTCGTTGTTGTAGCTCCTCCGCTGGCGATCCTCCTTTTTGTCGCGCTGATCGCTCTCCCCCGCCGCACTGCTCCGACCATGGCGAGGATGGTAAGAGCGCGAAGGCGAAAGTTGGCGCTCTACACGTTCCACCCGTCGAGGTCTCGTCTCCCCGTCAATGCACCCAAGGTGCCAGGGAGGGAGCCGGCGGATCGACGACGTGCAGGATGTCCGGTCGTCAAGGTTGACGGACGCGAGGGTGTAGTCCTGGATCTCCTTGAGGTGAAGGATGACGCAGTGCTTGACGCCACGCTGCCACTGTCCCGGCGGTGTCTTGGACACCATCACGTCCTCCAGCCTGGGGTCGCGCGCCCGGCCGGTGAACGTGAGCCAGGCACACTTTGGGATGGAGCTTGGGTTAGCTGTCCAAGCCCAAAGGTTGATCGTCTTCATCTCGTGCGGTTGCTCCAGGTTGGTGTCGATGGCCTCAAGGGCGCAGGTGCTGCCGATGAGCCGTTCCACAATGTCAGCTCGCCAGGCATGCATCGGCATGCCATCAAGGCAAAGCCTGACACGGAAGAGGAGCGCTACGCCTTCAGCATCACGCAGGCTTCTCCACTTGGTGAAGAAGACTTCCACGCCGGAACCTGTAGCCTTCCCCTTCTGGAGAGCTTCGGTGTAGTGGTGACTATACTTAAACTTGATCAAGAAAGCCTCAGGAAAGTGGCGTGAGACGGTCACCTCTCCGTGGCGCAACCTGAACTCCTCCTGATGGCGCGTTCGACGTCACGTGGGTCGACAGGTTCCCAGCCACGCACAGCCCAAGTGACCACCGCCGTCGTCTCCTACTCACGCAGATCGGTGTCGATGTCCCCAGTTGCTTGAACCAGGCAATCCACCTGCTCCGGCCTAGTCGCGGGGTCGCCGAGCCGTGACATGGTCGTCGAGGGTGCGGGTTCGGCGGCGGGGGCAGGTGCTGGCGAGGAGGCAACCGGATCCGGCGAGGTGTCGGCTGGTGGCATGGCGGAGACCGAGCTTGGCGTAGGGGTAGCTGCTAACGAAGAGGAGGCCGAGCTTGGTGACAAAGGGGTTGTTGGCGAGCTAAAGCTCGAGCCTGGCGAAGATGCACCTGTGAAGGCCGAGCGTGGTGAAGGGGGGGGCGCGTCGATCCTGCTCCCTGGCAACCTCCGCGCGACGGGGAGGGCGCTGCATAGACGACCTTGTGCTGAGGCGACGGCCAGTGGGGCAGAGCTTGGTGCGGTGACCGTAGCGGAGGCAGAGGTAGCACCTAACGGGGTCGCAGCAGGACACGGTGTGGTGACCCGGGGCCAAACAGACGAAGCAACGCCTGTTTGTTCTGGCCCGAAAAGCTTGCAGCGTTGGGGAAGGTTGGAGCCGGGGGCGTTCACTGTCGGAGTGTCGATGGGGAGAAGGTCGGCTAGGCGGACTTGAATGGCGCCCTCTCCTCCACTAGTGAGGCTGTCTGACGGCCGTCCAGCCATCCTGAAGAGTGAAGAGGTCGTCCTTGGGCCGCGCTCCGGTCACCTCGGGCACAGCTTCAGAGGCAGCGGGGTGGGAGATGAGTGGAGAAGTCGCGCTGCGGGAGTAGCTGCTCCGGACGAGGCAGTAGTTGGGCGGAGAAGACGTACAGCCATGGGCGGAGTTACTGCAGCAGGTGGGAGCAGTAAAAGCGGATAGAGGAGCCTTACCAGGCGCCGGCGCATGATCACCCCTGACAACTTGCGCGTAGGAGAGAAAGGGCCGGGCGGGGCGTAATTGCTGCGGATCCGGTGAGATTCGTGCTGCGGAGTTTACCTGGGAAGCATCTGGAGTTCTGCAGTTCAAAGTTCAAATTGACGAAAGGGGATCTGTGGGGAAAAGCAGCTGCCAGGGTCTCTGTGCAGGGGCTGGAAGCTGGACGAGGGGCCAGCGGTGGGGACGGCCAGGAGGCCGCGGAGGCTCTGGTTGCTGGGAGGGAGCGGCGCTGGGGCTTGGTCGGCGGGACGGGATGCGCCGCCGCCGGAGGCGCGCGGCGGGGGAGCGAGCTGCGGGGGCATGTCGTGCGGAAGCTGAAGACTTCTGTCGAAACAATCGTTTAAGTTAAGGCTTCAAAACCCACACCCATGTTTGAGGGTACTTAACATTTTGGCGATCCCCAACCCCCTCACTGCTTACCCAAAAAAGATGATAAGAGATCAATAAGTTGACAATCATCGCCTAATTTCTCCCATACAACGAGAAACTCGATGGACAGGAGCTCCCGCTCAATGCATTCAATGGCTGCCCACTTCTGCATTTTTCCAAAAACTTTACCGGAGATTAGGTTTTTCCCCAAGAATTTCCCGTTGTGGAACTTAAATCTCTGCAAATACGAAATTACGAATTCCTCTGCACGCCACCATTAATCAAAAGAATATAGTAGCTCGCTTTTGTCACGCCTTCAAATACGGCAGAGATTCCAATTTTAATTTTACTTGCCTTGCATGGCTGCTAATTTCCTCAAATGATTTTTCGCCCTACTTGTCCGCATTCGTATATATAGCCCACCGTACCCCTTCCGTACAACACAAACAGCGCTCTCTCACAAGGTCAATCTCTCGGCATCGTCCAGTGTTCGTTCGTTCCATCAAGAGCAGGCGCGGGCCGAATGGATCCGAGACCGGCGTCTCGCCGCGCCACCGCGGCCGCGGCACTGCTGCTTCTGCTCGCCGCCTCTCCGGCGGCGGTCACGGCAGCGGCGGTCCACGGCGGCGGCTGGCAGGAGGCGCACGCCACGTTCTACGGCGACGAGACCGGAGCCGAAACCATGCGTGAGTTGATAGGGTCCACCACTGACATGCTTGTGCGTTCTACCTAGTCTTCTTCTTGCTCTAGCACGTAACAATGTAATTAACGACTGCCATGTCAAATTGCCAATGCTTGCAGAGGGCGCGTGCGGGTACGGCAACCTGTTCGAGCAGGGGTACGGGCTGGAGACGACGGCGCTGAGCGTGGCGCTCTTCGACGAAGGCAGGGCCTGCGGCGGCTGCTACGAGCTCCGGTGCCAGGGCAGCTCCTACTGCGCGCGCGGCGGCGCGCCGGTGACGGTGACGGCGACGAACGCGTGCCCGGCCAACTACTCCAAGCCCAACGAGAACTGGTGCAACCCGCCGCTGCGTCACTTCGACCTGTCCAAGCCCGTGTTCCTCCGCCTCGTCACCGACTTCCACGTCGGCATCATCCCCGTGCAGTACCGCCGCGCGCTCTGCGCCAAGCGCGGCGGTGTGCGGTTCGAGATGAGGGGGAACCGGTGGTGGGTCGCCGTGCTCGTCTTCAACGTCGCCGGCGCCGGGGATGTCAGGGCCGTTGCGGCCAAGGGGTCCCGGGACGGGGCGTGGGTGGAGATGCGGCGCAACTGGGGGCAGATCTGGGATGGCGCCGACGCGCGGCTCGTCGGGCAGGGACTGTCGTTCCGGGTGACCAACGGCGACGGCCGCTCCATCGTCTTCGACCACGTCGTGCCGCCGACGTGGACGGCCGGTCAGAGCTTCGAGGGAAAGCACCAGTTCTGAATTTCTGATCGATCTTTTGAAATGATCCATGTATGAAGAAATTTCCACGAATTAATATCGGGGGCATCTATATTTTTGTAACATTTTGATATTCTTGTTGCAAGAACCACAAAACGTGAGTGAATTTTTCAATCTCAACCGATTTTTAGCACAAAGTCAAGCACATTGTTTCCTTCCTAAAAGATGACTGGAATTTTGTTTGGACAAAATAAATAAAAACGGGGGACTGGACGTGTGTGTCAACCAAGACATGGGCTCAAACGGGAAACAAATCAAAGCCCACCTAGCGAAACAAATATTGGGCTGAAACTAGATAAGCAAAGTCCACGAAGCAAAACAAAACAACTGCCGCCCAGGAGGATGATGAGCGCAGCCCACGAGGAGAAAAAAAAAGGTAGTGTCTACCTGCTGCTACTACTGTACTAACTATTTTCTTTTGGGTTTCAGTCGAATTTCCAACAATGGGAAGGTGTGATCATACACTTTTTTGTTAACCAAAGCAAATCGACTGAAAAATTTTCAGATCACAATTACTTCTGAGGCTTCCAATTGCAGTCAGAGTACTAAATCAGCTAACTTTTTTCTTTGTGTCATCAGTCAACTTCCAAACCATATGGTAGAAACAGAAATGAGCAGATCCTTGCACGTGAGCATCTTGGTTGTGTTTCCGTGGATCCAACCAGCTCATGTAGTGTGTTGTTTTTTGTTTAAGAACTCACAGAGAAAACCAAGGTAAAAAAAAAGTCCAAGTCATTAGTTACACCACAAAATATATGGAATTACAAAAAAATAATATGTAACTGTTATTTATGAACATGTAATTAAAAACTTGCAAAGTATAAATTGATACAAGAAAACTCAAATAGGTGGAGAAAAATGAAACGGAAGAGCAAGTAGTTGGCCAACAACATTAATCTTAGTTTGTATAGTATGGAGAAAAATTCAAACAAGAGCATATAACATTTGTTCAAGTGTCATATTGAAAGTGAAACTGCCTTAATGGAAAACAAATGAAAATAAAAGTTCGTAAATACTTTAATAAAAATATAAAGATCACATATTAGAAGGTTATCTTTTAAGTCGCGTAAAGATTGTATGTCAATGTGAGATTGCCTTTTTTTTTTAGGCTGTAAGATCGCCTGTTTTTAGAGAGCACCAATATACTTAGAAAATTATCATTTCAGAAGTTTTAATCAAGTCAGTTATGAGAAGCAGACCACAGACAAAGAGAGGAATCAATCGACCCACCACCAGAATATCTGTTTGAACTAACAGAAAGATCACGTGCAATTGGCCGGGAACCACTACACTGACACGACCCCATAGCACAAGGTTGATGACGGAATAATCACTGTGCAAATAAGCCTGGCGATGTTTAGGGAGCAAGCATTGTACTGCTGGCTACCGACAATACAATGCAAGGACAGAGGAGGATAAGGAACACCTCTCCTTTTAGCTCCCAAGTCAATGCAGGAAAAGGTTTTAAGAAGATGATGATGGGATTGTGGAAGTGTGTATCGATAAACGAATAGGATGAGCAGTGAAACGTCTCCGGAAATTCAAGTCTACGCACCTCTGTGATAGTCTCAGGAAGGCTATCACATGTGAATCCTAGTACAAATCCATATCAACACAGAAATATATATAGAATAGCAACAGAGTAATAATATCATAAATATCGAGTACAACACTTCGGCTCATGCCGGTACAAGTCCATCAAAACTGAATCATGAAAGGTAAAACATCTACGCAACGGAAACACGTAGCATGGCGGATAACATCTCCATAGGCGACTTGAGCGAGGGACCATCCCTAGTCTTCCCATCCATCGTTGTCAAAGTCGTAGTCGGGCTCCGACCCTGAAAAGCTACAATCTACCCAAGAAGCGGGTAGACCATGTCAACTCCCAAAAGCAGCAAGCCAAGGAAACAGGAGAATAATACTATATGCATGGAACAACCTAAATATGGTTGTAGAGGTATATGCAGCAGCAGCAGCAATCAAGGATGCATCAAAGCAATACCATCTCTAAGGTCAACACCTCACATTAAGGAAGTCATTACAAATCACCAGATCCTTCACCCAAGAATCCAGTACCCAAACACACTAGGCGATGTGGGAACTCTCTCCCCTCACATCTCAACGGCAAATACTAGTCTATCTCAAAAAGGGAAGGTAGAAGTAAAAATATAAGTCTAGCCAGAAGTAGCAGTAGTCAACAACACTATCCATAACCAGTGAACATGAACTATAGCTATAGGTTTATACACCCTGTAGAGGTTGTACAACTGTACCCGCACGGATGGAGCCTGAACGGTAGCGATCCATCCAAACCCTACCTAACAGTCAGAGCCCTAGTAAGTGGATAGTACTCTCCTGTTTCTTCGAGTCAAGAACTGTCCTCAACTGCAGGGCATGCTGTCACCAGTTGAGGACCTTGAAGCTGTGAAACCTACCCATGTTGGGGTGCAGTCTTGTCAGAGCAGGTCAACACCTCGAACTCCTTACACTGATCCTCCAATCCGCCTACAGGCTGAGCACTATCCACCACTAGTCTCGAACCGAACCCCACCCATAACGAGGTGAACGGTATGTACGAAAATAGATACTATGACTGGTGGTAAATTGACTCAGTCCTTAGGGGCCGAGAGCGAGCACTCAACTCCATAAGTATGTGCTAAAACACCTGCAATGTACAAGTATGCCACCTGCTCCTCAATGTCAAACAAGGTACCCGCCATAGGCACATGGGGCGGAGAGAGTCCAGAATGCTCTCCCCTGGAAAGGCACTCCCCAATACCAATGATGGCTCGCTCCGCCAAAACACATCAAGGAATCACACTCACCCAAAACACACGCGAGAGTGTACAAGAAATCCCATCACCAAAGTCATGGCATATGCCCATTCATAACTCAAAAGCATGTATATATCACCAAATCCATGGCATATACCCATCCATAACTCAAAAGTATGTATATGGATATAAGTAAGGTGGACTAGCTAGGGGTCTGTAGCTAGTCCACAAGTAGGTAACAAGGAAAACAGGATAAATAATTATCAAGGCATGACTAGAAACATAGTCTATGCAATCAATCATCATCCAAGCATCATCAATAAAGCGCTAGCAACTAAGTATGAATAGGATCTATATGATTGGGAGTGACATGACACCTTATCCATAGTCGTTGGGATCCTCCTTGGTGTAGTTGGGATTTTGAGAGTTTTCCAGGTCCTAGCTCGGGTCTGAACAAAATGAGATACGACGCAATATAAATTAATTGACATCTCATCTAGGCAAAAAATCAAGAAAGCAAAATTTAGAAGATCCAAATAATAGCAAACTAGCTACAAACAACACAAGCTCAATTTTATGAATTTAATACAATTGGTTTCATATTTTTCAGAGTTCAATGAATTAGTTATGAATTTTTAAAGATTAAAGGATTTATTTAACTATTTAATTAATTTTGGAAAAAATATTAATTAGGGTGACACGTGTCAGCTTCTGGTTGTGCCACGTGGCAGCACGGGAGGGTGCCACGTGTTGGCTGACGTCGGCGTTGACTTGGTCAACGTTGGCCGGGCAGCGGTCAACTGGGCCCCACCAGTCAACCGGTGGGCCCACTGGTCAGGGCCCCCCATGTGGGGGCCCGGCCCATGCCATGTGAGAGCCATGTGGCCAACCTATACTACGTGGCACTACCACGTGGCACACACGTGGCCACCCAGGGTTAGCCCGGGATCCGGTGTGCCGGCCGGATGATCCTGTGCGCCATGCTCGTGTAGCTAAGCGTATGGCGCTCGCTTGATTGGCTGGCGCGGGTGTGGGCGCGGCGGTGTGGCTAAGGGCGCGTGGTGACCGCGCCTATGACGTCGCAGCACAGCGCGACATTACAGCGGGCAACATGGCAACGCAGCGCGGCGAGGCTACACGCGACGCAGTAGGAGGCGCGGCGTGGCTACGGCCCGGCCAAGGCTCTACCTTAGGCTAGGGCGAGGCGACGCGTGCGCGCGGTGCAGGGAAGCTCCCTGCCCGCGGCATGGTCAGCCACGCGCTCGGCGCCCTAGGGTTCTAGGGCCGCGGCGAGGGCACGGCTGCTCGGACGGCAACGGCGGCACCTGCACAAGAAGCACAGCATGAAGGCTGGCACAAGAAGCACGGCATGAAGGCCGGCAGCACAACGGCGACGGCAAGCGTTGGCGGCTCAAGGCGATGGCGGCTCGAAGGCCAGATAGGGGTGCCAATGCGGAGAGAAGAGGGAGCGGCGGTGCTCACGGTGGGGCGGAGGAGTATAGCATGGCCGGCTTGGTGGTGACTCGCGGTACGATGATGGTGGCAGTGCGTCCTTGGCTTTGTTCTGGCAGTGGCTACTCCAATGGATGGTGGCTCTGACTCCTCCCCACGGCGGAGGCCTCCTCTTCCTTCCAGCGCTACCTCCCTTCCTCTTCTCCTCTTTTTCTCCCTTCTCCTCCTCTTCCTTTCCCTTCCCCTCTCTCCTCTCAGGCAAGCGTGTCGGTGGCAAGGGAAAAAACCCCGGATGCATGGCGAGAAGCCGGGGCTCTGCATCCTTATATAGCGGCGTGGGGTGCAGCTAGGGCTAGGGTTTGGGGGGTGCGGCATCGGCAAGCGGGCGGCTGAGATGCGGCGGCGGCAAGGCAAGGCGAAGAGGAGGCCATCCACAGCCTCCAGCACAAAAGCGGAGGAGCAAGGGAAGGGTCACGGGCCCACGCGCTAGCGCGGACACGTCCGGTGAGCCCGTCCCATCGGGCACGCACACACTGCATGCTGCGCACGTGACACATACAGCGCGAGGTGGAAGAAGGGGCAACAGGGGCGTGGTGGCTAACGGGCGGGGCTCACGCGTCAGTGGTGGAAAGGAGATGGAGAGGGTCGCGGCGGCCTAGCGGGTTGGCTGGGCCGGTCCGGTGGGCTGCTGCGGGAGAGGCTAGGCAGGACAGGCCGGTTGGTTGTGGGCTGACCTAGTGGGTTAGATGTTAGGTTAGGTTTCATTTTTTATTTATATTTAGTTTAAATTTTGAATTAGATTCAAAATTCAAATGCACTCATTTTTTAAAGCCAACAAAATCCATAAAGTGTCAAATCAAACTAGCACATAAGTTCTGAAATTAAATTGAGATTTAATTTATTAGGGAATTTCTAGAAGAGAGTAGAATTTGTCTTCTATTTTCAAATGAGCACACAATTCAAACAAGAAGTTTTAATTTTTTGAAATTTCACTCAATTTAATATTTCCAATTTTTGGAATATTACAAGTAGACTTTGCCCTTTGCCGTAGGGTAAGCTCCAACATTACGAGAGCCCTAGCAGCTTTGTTCATCTGGCATTTCTGCTAGCCTTTTGTGCCTCGTGGATTCAGCCACACGGCGCTATTCATCTGGTGCCCTTTGTTTTTCCTAACAAAATGACATAAAGTTGTTTCAGCTTCTGCGTTCTAAGATGTTTTGTCCGCTGCAAGCTAGCGTTTGTGTTGAAAAGATTTGCATTGGATCTACATGATCTTGTGTTAACCTATTCACCTTAGATAATTCAGGATTGGACCATATGCAGATCATGCATATCCCAGTCATCTGTTAAATTTAACCATTTTTTATTATGTTAGCTTAGTGGTTATCAAATAGATTAGCAACAACCAAAAACTAGTGGTCATACTGATTGGGTTTAGTTGTAGCTATAAACTGATATTTAATCATCACCAACCGGTCTAATGAAAGAACCTAGAAATATCAGAAATCTAGAAACAGATTAAAGTTTATGAGACATGTAGGAATACTTCTAGGACTTTCCTGTTGTATACGCTCATGCCTTAGAGTCCTACTTGATTTCTACCAGGCTGTCCTACATGGACATGTACACTTTGTACTGACTATATAATGAAGGCAAGGCAGCCGTATTGGCTTGTGCCATTCTATACTAACTCTTACATGGTATCAGGTAGCCTCCTTCTCCAATACATCTAGTTGTCGTCGAGAAAATCTTGCAATTGGCAACATCGGCGCTAATGGCGTTGTCAAGCTCCTCCGTGTTGGTTCTCTTCTCAATTCCCATGTCTGAGAAATTCACACGAGATAATTTCCTGGTGTGGCGAGCCCAGGTTATACCGGCAATCCGTGGTGCACGCCTCGTCGGGCATCTCGATGGATCTTTGGTGGCACCTCCTCCTACTGTTGTGGTGGAAAAGGTGGACAAATCAAAGGAAGAGCATGAGAATTCTGCATATGTGCATTGAGTTGCTCATGATCAGCAACTCTTGGGGTATCTCCTGTCATCTATGACCAAAGAAATTTTGGTTCAGGTTTTGTCGCTTGAGCATGCCTCAGAGGGATGGACAGCAATAACATAGATGTTCTCTTCTCAATCAAAGTCGAGGATTATGCAGCTAAGGTCTCAACTCTCTTGTGAGAAGAAAGGTGACAACTCTACCGCAGCATACTACATCAAGATGAAGGGTTTTGGTGATGAGATGGCAGCACCCGGAAAGAAGATTGATGATGATGAGCTTCAATCCTATATCCTTAATGGGTTAGGTGCTGATTACAATCCATATGTTTCGTCGATGTCTACAAAAGATAACCTTACCTTGAGCGATCTCTATGCTCACCTCCTGTCATACGAAGCCCGCTTGTCTCAACAACACAATGAGAATAATAATTAGTTCTATTCTTCAGTTAATGCCACTACCGGTAGTCGTGGTTTTTATTCTGGAGGACGTGGTTCTTCATATGGTGGTCATGGCTCCTTCTCTGGACGAGGTCGTGGCCGCAACAATGGTCCAGGCCGTGGCTTTCATTCCTCTGGTCGTGGTTTTCCCTCTGGCAGTCGAGGTGTTGGAAGTTCTGGTGATGACTCCGATGATGTGCTGGTCTGTCAATTGTGTGAATGCATTGGCCACACAGTCCTTGAGTGCTAGATCCGGTTCAAGAAAAACTATGTTCCTCCTCCCAGGCAGAATTATAATGCCCCCAGATCTGCATCTGCAGCTGTGTCTTCCTATGGCGTAGACACTAATTAGTATGTTGACTCTGGATCCACAGATCACATTACCAACACTTTGGACAGTCTTAATACATGGGAGAAATATGCTGGACATGATCATATCCATGCAGCTAATGGCAAAGGTATGGACATTTGTCACATTGGTAAATCTATGATTCATACTCCCAATCGTAGTTTTTCTTTCAATAATGTTTTTCATGTTCCCTCTACATCTAAAAATTTAGTCTTTGTCCATAAGTTCACTAGGGATAATAATGTGTTCTTGGAGTTTCACCCTACCTTTTTCTATGTTAAGTATCTGGACACCAAGACTCCTCTTCTTCACAGTAGATGCCGTGATGGCCTTTACCCAATGCCTCCGATTCCTTCTGCAGAAGTTCATCATGTTTTCAAACCTTCTATATCATGGTGGCATCATTGTCTTGGACATCCTTCTTCCATCATCATCAATAAAGTTCTTAGGGATAACAATCTCTCATTTAGTCGTGATTCTAGTAGTTTAGTTTGTGATGCTTGTCAACAAGCTAAAAGTCATCAGTTGCCTTATCCCACTTCAAGTAGTATCTCATCCTCTCCATTAGAGTTAATTTTCTCTGATTTATGGGGTCCGGCTCCAAAATCCTTTGGTCATTACCAATATTATGTAAGCTTCATTGATGACTTTAGTAAATTTACATGGATTTATCTTTTCAAAAATCGTTTCGAGGTGTTTCAAGTTTTTCTTAATTTTCAACAATATGTTGAATGATTGTTTGATAAAAAGATTCGTGTTATGCAAATCGATTGGGGTGGTGAGTATCAACGATTACATTCCTTTTTTCAAAAAGTTGGCATTGTCCACCATGTTTCCTGTCCTCGTGCTCATCAGCAAAATGGCTCGGCTGAATGCAAGCATCGACACATTGTCAAAGTTGGCCTTTCCCTTTTAGCTCAAGCATCTATGCCTTTGAAGTTCTAGGATGAAGCTTTCTTAACTGCTACCTATCTTATTAATAGGACTCCAAGTTGTTTCCTTGATTTCTCCACTCCTTTCACTCACCTTTTCCATGAACAACCGAACTACTCCTTTCTTCAAGTGTTTGGTTGTGCATGTTGGCCCAACCTTTGTCCCTACAATCGACATAAACTTGAGTTTCGTTCTAAACGTTGTGCTTTTCTTGGCTATAGTAATCTGCATAAAGGCTACAAATGTCTTGACATATCTTCTGGTAGAGTTTATATCTCACGTGATGTGGTTTTTGATGAGAGTATCTCTCCCTTTGCTGATCTACATCCTAATGATGGCCGTATTCTTGCATCACAAATTCTTTTGCTTTCACCACATTTGTTAAATTACAATGGGGATATGAATAATAGTGTTTATCATGTGCCTAATGCTTCACTCGAGCCTCTGTCTGTATCTTCTGGTTCTAGTCCAGGTTAACCATCAGGCGATCAACCTGCTACTGATCAAAGTCTGGCATTTGTTCATATGTTTCCCCTCTCAAATGGTGTTGTTTCCATTTCGGGGCTACACGACACGGGTGGTGTCCTTCCCGATGGAGACTCTTTGCCTCATTCGGATGTTGCCGCTGCTACTAGAATTCGAAGCGATCCCGAGGTAGATTTGGCATCGTCGCTACCAGCATGTCCGGTTCCACCACCTGTCCAGGCGCCAGGTGATTTTCCGCCCGAATCGTCTCTGCCTGCGCCTCAGCCGCTTGGATCTTCTATGGATATTATATGTGCTGCTTCTCCTGGTGCGTCTAGGTCTGGACCCTCTACTAGATGACGACTTCCTCCCCCAAGTCCGATGAGTTTAGCTCGGCCAGTTCATGCTCCTATCCGTCCTCGCACTCATCTGCAGGAAAATATCCGCAAACCAAAAACTTTTACTGATGGGATGGTTCACTATGGTTTTCTAAGTGAGATTCAGGAACCAAGATCTCTGCAAGAAGCTCTCTCTTCTCAACAATGGAAGAGTGCTATGGATGCTGAATCTGATGCTCTCATGAAGAACAGAACATGGCATCTTGTTTCTCCTCAATCTGGTCAAAATATCATTGATTGCAAATGGGTTGACAAAGTTAAAAGAAAGTAGATGGTACTATTTATTGCTACAAAGCACGCTTGATTGCCAAAGGTTTTAAGCAACGATATGGTTTGGATTATAAAGACACTTTTAGTCCAGTTGTCAAAACTGCCACTATTCGCCTTGTTTTGTCTTTAGCAGTTTCCAACAATTGAAATATCCGACAACTAGATGTTCAAAATGCATTTCTTCATGGTGTTCTGGAGGAGGATGTTTTCATGCGACAACCCCCTGGGTATGAAGATAAAAATTGGCCTCAAGGAGTTTGCAAGCTTGATAAATCTCTTTATGGACTTAAACAAGCCCCTCGAGCTTGGTATTCTCGGTTGAGTGCTAAGTTACAACAACTTAGATTTCATGCTTTGAAGGTTGATACATCTCTCATTTTCTTTCAGCAAGGACATGTCATCATCTATTTTTTGGTCTATGTTGATGACATCATCATTGTTTGCTCAAACCATGGTGCGGTTCAGCAACTATTGGATAAACTTCGAGGGGATTTTGCTCTCAAAGATCTTGGTCCTTTGCACTATTTTTTGGGTATTGCAGTCTCTCATTGTGATGATGGCCTACTGCTAACTCAAACAAAATATGCTCATGAATTGATTGCAAAGGCTGGATTAAATGATTGCAAGCCGGTACTAGTCCTCTCTGGTGCTAGTGACATGTCATCATCTATTTTTCAGGAGTCTTGTTGGAGGGTTGCAATATTTAACTCTCACCCGTCCTAATTTATCATTTGCTATCAATAAAGTCTATCAATATCTTCATGCTCCGACAACACTTCATTATACCGCCGTCAAAAGAATTCTTCGGTATGTTAGTGGCACTGTTGGTTATGGCTCGAAGCTTATGAAGTCATCTTCTACTATTGTTAGCGCCTTCTCTTATGCGGATTGGGCTGGTTGTGCTGATGATCGATGGTCCACCGGTGGTTTTGTCGTCTTTCTTGGCTCTAATCTTATATCCTGGAGTGCTCGCAAACAAGCTACGGTGTCTCGATCTAGTATAGAAGCGGAATACAAGGCTTTGGCTAATGCTACAGCCAAGGTTATTTGGGTACAGATGTTACTTTCTGAGTTGGGAGTTTCACAGCCACGTGCAGCTATTCTTTGGTGTGACAACATTGGTGCTACATATTTATCTTCTGATCCAGTTTTTCATGCCTGGGCAAAGCATATTGAGGTGGATTAACATTTTGTCTGCAAACGTGTTGCACGGAAACTTCTTGACATAAGATAATTTCTAGTAATGATCAAGTGGCGGATGGTTTTACTAAAGCTCAACTAGTGCACAAGTTACATGAATTTTGTAACAATCTCAACTTGTGTAAGTTGTGATTGAGGGGGATGTAGGAATACCTCTTGTACTAGGACTCTCCTGTTGTATACTCTCAGACATTTAGAGTCCTACTCGGTTTGTACCAGGCTGTCCTACATGGACTTGTACACTTTGTGGTGACTATATAATGAAGGCAAGGCAGCCATATTGGCTTGTGCCGTTCCATACCAACTCTTACAAGACAATCTATATGAGCACAAAATCCATGGATCCCTGGCCAATGCTGAGCATTAACTTGTCAAATTAAACAAAAAAAAGCACTGACACCATGTTTCACATCTACCAAACATATGCTCAAGAAGATTCTTCGAACCAATTTAGGTGATGAGCTCTGGCGTTCACCCTAAAGAAAGGAACAAAAGTCGTCATGGTTACCCTATTTACGGGGCCTTCTACCAACCGTGCAGCTCAGCTTTGTTCCTAGAGAGATTCCTTAACTTTCCCATGTTTATCATTTGTACTCTTATTACTTCTGCATTTTGCAACCTCTAAAAGTGAGAAGGATGCGATCGGTCTTTTTTCTTTTGATAGCAACAAAGCTCTTATGGTTCCTAGTGATTAGGAGACCAGTTCTTGTGTCAATGGTGACAATCCAAACCTGTTGATTCGAAAGATGGGTACATGGTGTGCCTTTACCAATGGGGACACATCTTTCACTGCCCATTTTTTGGGATCTAAAAAGCTGGAGACCGTAGCTCTCTGTACCGAACCAGGTCTCTCTCTTTTGATGGTAGTTGTTTAACTCCTTGTTGATTTTTCAGTGATTCATAAATTCCCAAAAACTGCAGACACGCATAATGCCTTTGAATTCACAAGTGAGTGAGTGACTACTGTATGTACGTAGGAGCAGAAGATGACAATGGACGATCTTGATGGTTTGGACGCATACTTGATGGCATGAATACCGATATCGACATCATTTGGTTCTGATGTCTCCATGGAGAGAGTCGAGAGATGGAAAGGGAAAGAGAAACAAAGCGAAAACGCATCAAGGGCGCAAGTTGATCAAGGAATTGAGATGGGCTTGACTTGCTGAGTTTCTCCAGAAAGCTAAGGAGGAGTTAGACAGGTTATTTGTCATGTTGTAAACAATAAATGGAAAGAAACAGCAGATAGTAAAATAAGCAACAGAGATGGAGGCCACATTTTTTCTGAAGATGTTTCACCGTACGTTCTCTGTAGCCAGGTTGAATCTGGACACTCACGTTCCACTTATCTAGAAGCGGATCTTGAGCTGAACGAGAAGGCAAATGTGCGTACAGTTAGTAACAGGATCAGCGGCAACAGCAAGCACCTCAAAAACACATGTTGAGGTGCACACTCTAGTGGTAGAATCATTGCAAAGTTTTGGACTTTTGGGTGCATTGAATCATAACTGTTTCAACGAACACAATGAAAACATTGATCGACAGGATCATCAGAGAGATACGGTGAAAAAGATTAAAAACCTCATCATAGAGGTTGAAATGAATTGATGTAACTAGTCCGTCCAGTAAGCAGCTATGTTTTGTTACTTCACAACCGCCTCAGAGATTGATTGTTTACCCAGTAAAGTTGAAGAGAAAAGGAAAGAGACGACTAAATGATAAAATTGATTAATCGACAAGTTCACGCCATCATATGTATGCATTGCTCTCATTCTTTTTAGCAATCTCGATCTGAGAAGTTGTTGAAAGCTTTGTCGTTCTTTACGAGTGCAGCATAATAAAAAAGAGAAACAGCTTTTTCTTAATATAATCCTAGATATATATATGAGCAAACGGACGGCTATAGTGACTCTCAGGTACCATAAAATTTCTTGTGTTTTAAAATTTGGTAGCGTATAATTCTGCGGTAGCTCCTAGTGCCTCCCAATATATTATTATAAAAACACTTAAAATGAAATAATATAATATCTTTTCTGGGTAGAAATGAAATAACTGTAATACCCAACTGAAGGAAATTTTTATAGCTCATTCCATCTAGAAGAAAGTGAACACACAGCAATAATACGGTTCTCGTTTAGCTAAGCCTGCATGTGATTCTCGTATGCACCAGCAAGCAAGCAAGCACTTGAACACACGTGTACCAGAGGTATGGAACAAAGATTTGGTAGCATGTATGATTGTGTAGAACTGTGTTGCAACAAAACACAATAGAGAAATGCGCACATCAATCTATCTACAGTTCCTGACGATATATGATGGCAGAACAGAAAGAGATAGAGGAAGAAAAAACAAATCTCTGCATCTTGGCTTGGTAGCATGTTATAGCGACAGAATGCATCTTTTGGCGTTGTCAGCCAGGGCCTTTTTGACAAGCTATGCAAGCATCACCTTGCAAAGTGCCCTCGAGGAAAACATGGTGCCCTTTTCTCGCGGTATTTGTCATTCCCACTACCATAGTTCCATCCATCATAAGTTCATAACACATATATAAATATATAAAAAATTGCACATAGAACCTGATTTGTCATGTAGCACTTTCTCGTGTGTCAAGAAAGCACCTCTCTTATTGTTTCTCTCTGATTGGAAGGTGGAGATGGAAAACACCAAAAAAAAAAGAAGTGGGAAAGAAGGAGATCAGCAGGAGAGAGACAAAAGGGAAAAAGGGCTTCTGCTGCTAGCTCGGCAGTCATCTTCTCTGCAGGCGTAGTTTTGATCCGGTGAAAAGACATCGTGGATCGTTGCATAAATGCTGACTGAGTACACATGTGTATACATGACTCAACAGCTGACCTAACGTCCACTGTACAGCTCTACTGCCACCTAGCATGGCCTGCTTCCTGTTCCTCAAACATATGCAGCTGGCATGGTGTACTGATGAGCTTACTTCTTTCAAGAGCTGCATCAGGTTTCAAAAGTTCTTATTTCAAACTTGGGAAAGGATTTCTCGCAGTCTTTTTATATCCTGAAGAAGACTTAATAAAAATAAACTATTAAAGTATAAGTTGTTCATTTTTTCCCATCAATTTAAACTTTTGGGTTCAACTGTTTCGTGTATAAATATGCATACGAGGTTGATGAGTGTCTCGCGAGCCTCGAGCTTTCATATTGTGTATGGGCCGATACGTACTTACACCTTTATGAAGATTACGATGTTACATACAGCGTGTAAATTAAGGACAGGTGCATGCAATGTGTACCGTGTCCACTGTCCCATTCTAAATTGCATCTAGAAGAGAGAAAAAAAACATGCATGAGAGCTACGGAGTTAGGTGAGGTAGCGAGAGAAAAGCTACCGTGACCCATGACAAGACGCTGCTCTTTACTTTTTTATTTTTACATGATCGACGATCATGCTGGAAAGTTACATGGCCTGATTTTCACCCTTCGTTTTAACCTGCTTGCGCATGATTCTCATGACAATGATGCCCCAACGGCATACTGCTCATCGTTTTCTTTTGTCGCGACCCCGGCTTCGGCTTCCTTCACATTAAAAAGCCGAAGTATTCTCGAACAATGACTGGACATTTCACGAGTTTATGAACAAGTAGAAGCTGGAATTCCAGGACGCATAAGTTGCCACCTTGTACTGGCTTCTCCCATAAGCTGGATGTTTTGACGAGGCATGGCTACCAAATTATGGGGCCCAGGTTACCGTCGCCAACACAGTTTTTTTTCCTTTTTTTCTTCAGTGAAAGGCACAACCACGATGTTCAATTGTTCATCAGGGTTCTGGTGCGTGCAGTATATTTGCCTGATAAAGGTTTACAGGTCAGTTATGAAGGTAGCATGTGGTGGTTACAAAAAGGGAGAGGTCTAGTGGATGTTGTGGTCTGATCGACCATGATTAGTGTGTTGCATTGGGCCATCATGCATGGCAGACACACAACTTTGTCCTCTGACCCGACCCATTTCATGGGCTCTTGCCCTAAGACGTTGAGCCTAATAATGGACTCTTCTGAGGTTCTTCTTCCCCCTATGGGGTTGACTTGCTTGCCCCCGGCTCCATGATGTTGTACTACTCTATCTATTTGCCACATTGGCAAGAGACGACATGTTCTTTCCATGAGAAATCCATTTACATAGTATATAATAACTTAATATGGTATTGAGTTAGCTGCCATTTTCCCCAAATCCTGTAAGATTCTGGCAACGAATTCCACACTCAGGGGATAGCAAAGAACGCACTGAGGGGGCTTCCACTAGGTTAAAGGGTCCATGGCCCCACCTTAATTTCTCCTCAGATTTCTCGAGCAAGCATTTAATTCGACCACTTGTTCTTTTTTTTCGAATCACAAAGCACAAACGCACATGCTTACATACACACACGCACACTCACCCGTACGAACACAAGCACGCAATAACCATACTCCAATGATTGAGCACCTTCGAAAGGCTGAGCCGACAAATCTTCGACATTGACGAAGTCACCACTGGCCCCTCGCTGTCGACGGGCACATCACCTGCCACTGAAAGAATAGCGCCGTTTGAATTCTGGAATAAATCCAAAAAAATGTGAGCTCTTGTGCTGAGTCGAGAACTCGAACCTGGATGGACAGGTTTCACCACAAGGAACCTTAACAGCTGAGCTGTGGTTAGTTCGCAATTCGACCACTTATTTGATAACAAGAATAACATATTGGGTATGTGATTCTTTTGGCTTGCACCCAATACTCGTCAAGCTCCACCATTGGTGTACAATAACTCGAGCAATAAGTCTCACTCGAACAGTTGAAGATGGCCACATCAAATTGGCTAAGCAACTACAGTAGCCAGCTGTTTGATGGGATGTTGTAGCCAAATGGTAAAGTTCTCCTTTCCCATAAATCTAGTCTCATGAATCTTTGGTGTATACCGTATAGTAAGGGTCCTAGGCTACTGGATAATAAGAAGCTCCTAGGCTACTGGCTGATTTTGTATAGAGGAATGAACACAGCTGCTGGGCCCCAAATATAATGGAAATGTCTGTATACTCAGTTTGTGGTGCATGCACAACATTATTTTAAAGAAAACTCCAAAACATTAATGCACAATGGCTCCACTTATAATGCATCACCTGGTGACAGAAAGGGATGCAGCTATAGCAGACAATTTATGCATGGTTTCTACTCCCAATACATGATTCGTTGATTCTCTGAATAAGGAGCCAAATGCACCTATAGTTCCTATGATTGTCACTGCTCAAAGCTCCTCCCATGCATTACTATATGTGCATGCCCTTGTCTTCTATTGGACTGGATAGCATTCCCTTTGGCAATATGTCCCTAGAATTTCGGGGATAGTCACCTTCCACGTGAACACAAACAAAATGTTCACTGTTTCTGGTGCTTTCTTGCTACTTGCCAAACTCACCTATACATATGCACTCATTCGTCGCATGACAGTATGGCATAGCTTCAAATAATGTACACGCATTGTACTTCAGCACCTATCTGGACAGAAATTTCTGATCTTCAGATATTCTCTTGTTTATCTTTGTCAGCTAGTGTATAAATCAAGTGGTGATTCTCCTTTTCTCTTCTCTCTTTTTTCCCCAAAAGATATAACAACTTGTTATTAGAAACTAGTCCATCACTCCGTGCTCCTGCACGGGGTAGGGGTAATAACTTTAAACGGCATAATTATTAGAAATTTATGAATAAATATGGGTACGCAATTTCTTATTTTTGTTATCTCCCTCTCTCCCTCTTAGTGCGATCTCTACCACTAAGAGGTCGTAATTTATATATAAATATAGGGGGTTAACTTTAGATTATTTTCATAATGGCATATATAGGTAATTTAGATATACATTTAGCGAGTTATTTTATACTGTTCTCGGCATATATAGGTAATTTAGATATACAATTAGGGAGTTATTTTATATTATTTTCATAATGACAGAGGTGGGTATTTTTCTTGAAAACATAATTGATCCATGGCTATTATTTTTTAAGATTATTAGAGTTTAAAGGATTGATTGCCAGATGCTTATGATTTTTTGAGAATTTCTAAAACTCATTCTTTTTTCAAGCATCTTATGAGGATTGACATGTATGCTCCATAAAGAAATCTCTAATTCGTAGCTGCAACATGAGGTGGCTCTTGATTTTACTAACCTTACTATTTACATTGTATATTAGTTGTACAAGGGTAGTTAAAAAACGGCTACGGAAGCTGTGACGTGCCCTTTTATGTTATTTAGGAAAATGTAAGCTTGATCTTGAATTGACTAGTTGAAGCTAGCGTTCCTCCATTCACGAGGCAATCTAGCATCATGTCATATCCTTGAGACATTTAGTCACGGCTAGAAACATGACAGCACAGGTTCATTATTAGTTTAGCTTTCTCAGAGTAGTGGTAGAATAACCATTATCTTTCCTTTTCCTAGGGCAAGAAAAACAGCATGCATGGTCCAATATATTGTATTCTAAGAAAGTCAAGTAATCTAGTATACCTAGTTTGTGAATCGTAATCTCGTATACTTCGACATTTAACCAAACACAACGATGGGCATAAATAAACTAAGATGTGACTAGCTAGTTAGGAGAACCATAAATTTGACCATAGACAGAGATAGAGCATATCATGCTAGCTAAGTTTTAGCCTTGGATGCCATATCAAATCAAAACGGTGTAGCTAGTTAGGTACCATTATTGATCCTAGTGAAGTAATTATATAGCTTTTATTCTTGAAAAGAAAATCAATTAGTGCCTCTGTTGAGAGTGAAACTAAATTATGAAGTGAAGACATCTAATAATGTGCCTCGATAAATATGCCTCCTCAAACATGGTAAACAAATTTAATTTTAACGTATCTAATTAAATATAACTAGTGACTATCTAAAAACAAAGAAGAGCAGGCTTAGCAATGCAGCAGATCGATCGAGTCCCTCACTTATGTCGCCCTTCGACTCTTCAAAAATACAGATTTCAAATTCAAACTGGAAGGACGGCATTTGAAAATTCATAAAGCCAATTAAAGAAAATTTTAAAAATCAATTAAGAGTCAAATTCAAAAATTGCATAACTAATACATATATACACCCATGCGAAATATATTGGGATGATGGCCGCAGCTGCAAGCTGAAACATGCTTTCAGCCTGACATGTATATATCTCACATATCCCCCGATGGATCATTCAAATTCCTGTGACAAAATAATTCAACCCACATTCATATTCATTTCTTTTCCCTGTCATTGTAGTTGGAAATGATTTTATTGAAATTGAGACAGGTATAAATGTCTGACATGTGATGGATCGATACCTAGTCAGAGACCGATGTAGAGGTAGCTTTATAACAATTAGGGGACCCTGCATGTGTGATGCCGACCATTGATCAAACACAACGATGGACCTCCTAGCTTGTGACAAAAGCTCCATTAAACTAATCAATGATGAACGTGTTAGCTGTCTACATGTCGTCCATTGCACCAAACATTTTTGGCACGTCGTACGTCCATCCTGTGTACCCTACCATGGCCATACAATATACACACATACGACGTGCACATTGCTTGCAGTATTTTTCCAGGCACACGTAGCTTCAAACCCATGAACAAGCAACGCAGTAGTTTACTTGCTTCTAGATTTTTTTTCCAAGCACACGTAGCTTCAAACCCATGAACACAAGCCACGAGTAGTTTACCAGGGAAAAAAAAACAAGATTAGCATGTGGACAAGCATGCACTTCCATTGAGTGTGTCATGCATGCTGCGTATTTAGTCAGAGAAGATAATGCATGCAGGTGAAATGTGTGATGAATAATTTGCAAGATCTTTCTTTAATTTCCAGAAAGAAATTGTTTGACAGATCTTGTAATCTTGTAACTTAAACTGATGCTTGCGTCTTAACCTAGGAACCTAATTGTTATATACACCAAAAGAAACTCCAAGGAGATAGGAGCCATACATACAAGTAGCAGGTGACACAAAAAAGTTACAAGCTTCATAAAAAGTTTATACTAGAACAAAGTGATGTGCTCCATGAGCTAGGTGCACAATACGTTTGATAATGGAACATGTTCATGTGCAGATGCATGCATGCCCCACGAGCTGTAACATCACACAATCAATTAAAAAGGTAGTGTGTGTGTGTGTGTGATCAGCTGATAATTTAACTTGCATGATGCTAGCTTTAGCTTAATTATATGAGGAGGAGGCCAGAGGGTGCTGGCCATATATGGCTCCTCCTCCTTTTCTTGTTGAGTTTGTTATATTGGGTGGGCCCGACTGATGAACATACATGCTGTGATTTATTTACGGTATTTTTGGGTGTTGAGTTTAGAGTTAAGTGGTAATGGGGCCAACAACGGAAAGCAATGCTCCTCCAACCCCGTCAACTATAGTTCCAAAGCAATCTCTCCATATCTTATCATCCATTAGTTATTTCATCTTTCCGAATAATTTTATCCTTCTTCATCCTCCTCCTATCCTTCAAGTTTGACATAGTAATTAATCATCTTTGTAGGGAAAAAAATCCCTACTTCCTCCACATAATTGCTAGAGTGGTTCGAACAAAGGGCATAAATCATAATTGTGGCTTGTTACACTTTTCCAACTCTCCATCTCACATGTCGTATATACATTCACACCTCTGGTAAACTTTGATTTATTAGGTTTGGTGGACAAATTTTAGACACACCTTAGGCATAGTTTGGCAAAGAGTTGTGGCAATATATGTTTGGATGCCCGAGCAATTACTTTAGGACCCCTTTTCTTTTAAGGATCTAACTTTGAGCAATTACTTTAGGGCCATACTTTTGACATCTTGCTTGAAAGCTGAAGCCATTCTTTGGACCATCTCAGGTTCTAACAAACTTCTCTGCACACAAAACATGATTATTGTATTATACAACAATCAGCAACATATCCCAGCTGTTTTTCAGGTAGCTAATTATGCAACCTCGGATATATTAACCTGTCCATATATATGCATTTTCCATGCATCTAATGTGCATTCATGATCATCTTGCGTGCATCACATAGAGTAGGTAAGCTCGTCTCATGGGTGTCAGACTGAACAGTCGCAGACGCACTCCCTGTTCTGTTCGTTAGTTGGTTATTCAATTACATGTTGGTCACATGCATAAGGATACATTCTTGCTTGGCTTGAACAATTCATCATATCAATGCGTAGCTAGGTACTATAGCTAGGTGTGTGCGTAGGGCATCGCCATGTGTTCCGTCGATGTATCGTCGCAGGAGGGTACGTCGGCCAGCCATGCGCATGTGCCATGCATGCACGTCCGACAAACCTCTGAAATTAACACACACTCAGCAACCCATTCATCGGCAGATAAAACTCTAACAGCTCACCTTATGGGTTTGGTTATAGATGAACAAAATAGGCCCTATCGATATTTTGTAGTACAGGGAGCACTGCGGCTAGATGGTCAATATAATCTGGCTGTCAAATCACTCGATCTAGTTACATGACCAGAATAGGCCCCATCGATAATGTCACAGGGAGAAGCTTTGCATGCATATATAGCACGATGACATGAGTACATGACCAGTACTATAGTTACAAGGAGTGTCCGCATTTTTTACCATCGAACTATCATCGTAGTTCGATTTTAGCCGCTGAACAAAGACAAACATCTTTCCATTAAACAATCAAAATTGCACAAATCTAGCCTTTACCTAGCTAGTTTCAAAGGGTTTTTTCCTATATATATATATTTCTTAAAATAATAAATATGGTTTAATCTCTGAAATATAAGTAATGTATTTCTTGCTTTCCAAAAATATAATCTATCAATTGGTGCTATATTTAGGGTTATTTGGACCTTATTGTTCCTTTTGCTAGAATTTTATTGCTCGGAGTCACGTTCCTTATTTATATAAATTGTCGTTTATGCTATATATTAGACAAGGAGATGGACCAAAAGGATCCAGCGAATTATTTATAGGTACACGAAAGCTATCAAAGGCAACACCAACCTCACATATTAGGGGGTGTACACCCCTTGCTAAACTTTAGCAGCAAATTTGTCAAACACCCTTGCTAAACTTTGCTAAACTATGGTTGCTAAATTGTAGCCCTTTAGCAACTTTTTGGTTGCTAAACCTTGCTAAACTTGGGGCTGGACACCCTTTGCCCCTCATTATTGCTTGTCTGGTGCGCACCAGTCTCTCCCTACCCCCCCCCCTCCTCGTACTCGCACCCGCGCCCGCACCTGCAGCCCCATCCCCACCCCTCTGCTCGACGCATCCACCGCCGCCGGCTCATGCAGGTCATCCCCACCGCCGGTAGTTGCTCCCACCCCATCCGCCGTACGCCCCCCTGCGCCATCCCTGCTGCCGGCGATTCCTCCACCTTCACCCCTGCCGTAACTCCCGGATCCATCCCCATTGCCGGTCGATCGAGCTTTGCTGCGCTGCCAGCCCTTGAATCCACCATCCTCGCCGCCGCAACCCTCGGATCCATCCCTATCACTGTCGCCAACAGCCTCTGCTCCATCCTCATCCCCGCCAGTGCCCATCCCCATAGCCGACGCCAACATCCCCAGCCCCATCCCCACCGCAACCGCCAACGCCCCCTGCACCATCCGCATCGCTGCCACCACCACCCCTTGCCCCATCCCTACCGCAGCCGCTCCGAGCAGATGGATGGATACCATGATTGGTTTTCGCAGGGTGCTTGGAAGGAGTGCTACCGCTTCACATTCGCTACCCGCAGGTTTACCTCTTCTTTATGTTGATTTGCTTGATCTTGGTGATTTATCGTTACTGGTACTGAGTACTGATTGAACGACATCGCTTACATTCGAGGTGGTAGTCCTCCCATCCGGCAACCAGTTCGAGGGAGGTTGGGTCCCAGCACTGGTATGGGACGAGGTGCATCCTCTGCCGCCTTTTCATCGTTCATGAACACAGGGGATGATGAAGAACTGGACGATGAAGCTGGGGATGAAAATTCTGTAAGTGTCCTGTGCTATTTATCTTAGCAAAGTAATGTGAGAAATTATTAGACTAGTGTGGTAGACTTGTTTTGTTAGAATATTTATGTTTTGCATTTTGTGTTAGAACAAGTATGACAAAGGAAGTTGGAGCGAAAAAAACACATGTATTTTTTATGAATTAGCTATAGAACAAGTAATGGAGCAATTTCAGCATCTAAAGAATGGTGGAAAGCTAACATCAAGATAGAACAAGTACTGTTTTTTGTAAGATAAGTGTTGTTTACTTTTTTTGGTTGTAAGGTACATAGTGTCCGAATTCCTCTATCATTGCATTGTAGACGCCAGAATGCAATAAATTTGGCAAATTCATACCTCACTACCTTGATCTATTGCACGAGCTGTTCCACAAAATGGTTGTTGATGGATCATCATCCACCATAGCTGGAGATGTGGATGAGGATAAGGAAGAACCCTGATGAAGATGAGTTTGCAGTGGATGAGGATGAGGACTATCCTCAAGAGAGCCCGATGAGTAATAGTAGCCGAAAAAGAAGTACCAGTACAAATGATACGACATCAAGCCCACAAAAGAAGAGTAAAAGTACATTTTTTAGCATGTTCAAGGGCCTCATAGACACCATGCAAGCTAGCAGCTCTGAAGATACCAATACCATGAGGGTTAAGATGGAGTTGCAGTTGAAGCAGAGGGAACTGAAACTATTTAAGAAACATGTGTGAACTATTTTGTTGTCATGTACGAACTATTTGATTGTCATGTGAGAACTGATTGATTGTCATGTGTGGACTATTTTATTGTCATGTGTTAAATTATTTGCTATCATGTTGAGAACTATTTGATGGTTGATCCATGGTGTTTTCATGTTTGTATAGGTTGACTTGTTTGATTGTGTTGATGAATGGCTGATTAAGAGGAAAAGGATGAGAAGAGAACTTGTTGCCGTTGGTGCTTTGCTCGGTATGTACTATTATGACACATACCTTAACAGATCATAGTATAGGGTGGCTACACAAACTGGGTATGAATGGGTTATCAAAACCTTAGGAAATAGAACATCTTGCTACAACATGTTCAGGATGAATAGGGATGTGTTTGATAGGCTTCATAATCTCCTTGTCCAATCTTATGGATTAAAGTCTACAAGGAAAATGACATCAGTAAAGTCTTTAGCTTTGTTTCTATGGATTTGTGGTGCCCCTCAAAGCATGAGACAAGCAGAAGATCGTTTTGTTAGGTCAACTGAGACATGTAGTAGGAAGTTTGATAAAGTACTGCGCAGTCCAAGTTTGCAGGGGATATCATTAGATCAGTAGACCCTACATTTAGTACTGTGCATCAGAGGTTCAAATCTCCATGGTTCTCTCCATACTTTGATAATTGCATTGGAGCAATAGATGGGACACACATGCCTGTTGTTGTACCAACTGACAAGGTTGTCCAGCATACGGGACGACATGGGTACACTAGCCAAAATGTGTTAGCCATATGTGACTTCGACATGAGATTTACTTTTGTCGTTGCGGGATGGCCTGGATCGGTTCATGACATGAGAGTCTTCAAAGATGCATTGAATAAGTATGGTGACAAATTTGGACATCCACCTGAAGGTACTTACCTCTTCTATGATACAATCCTTCACATACTACGAATCTTTTGCATGAATGTAACATGGGTACTATGAATGTGCAGGAAAGTTTTATCTTATGGACTTTGGATACCCAAACCGACCGGGTTATCTTTCACCATACAAGGGTACAAAATATCATCTCCCAGAGTTTCGAGCCAGACCACTTCCAAGAGGTAAAAAGGAGCAGTTCAATTATGCACATTCATCACTAAGAAATGTCATTAAGAGGTCTTTTGGAGTTTTGAAGAACAAATGGCGTATTTTGCATGATTTACCGGCTTATCCAATGGCAAAGCAAATAATTATCGCTTGCATGGCAATTAATAATTTTATTAGAGAGAGTGCTTTTGTTGATGTTGATTTTGAGAGTGCGGATCATGAAGAAAACTATGCCACACCTTCGGAAGGATCGTCATCTCAAGCAAGTGAAGGTACTACCCAACACGAAGATAAACATCAAAGCATGAATCAGTTTT
Organism: Setaria italica; assembly: GCF_000263155.2. Taxonomy (NCBI): domain Eukaryota; kingdom Viridiplantae; phylum Streptophyta; class Magnoliopsida; order Poales; family Poaceae; genus Setaria; species Setaria italica. The sequence continues at coordinate 7,652,839 of NC_028455.1, read as the reverse complement.
GGGATTGGATAGCTGATGGATTGTTCAATAGGCCATAGGCACTTCTATTTTTTTTGTAACAATGAAATTTGTAGACTATTCAACATTTTTTGGTTTGAATAAAAAACAAATGGCTGCCAGCACCATGGCAAGCCATTTTGTGCTTTGGCGCCAGGAAGAAATGGCGCCAAGCCGCCAAGCCCCAGGAAGCTGGCGCCAAGGAGCGACACATACCTGGCGAGTGAACCAGAGAGGAGGGAGAAAGGATGGGTAGCATTCATTAAGGGCAAATAGGTCTTTCTCTACCTCATTAAATGTTGTTTAGCAAATGTATCCAAACAGCCTTGACTAAACTTTAGCAACTAAAGTTTAGCAAATTTCAGCTACTAAAGTTTAGCAAAGGTATCCAAACAGACCCTTACATAGTTACATTGGACACTGTACCCTATTTTGATAGCCCGACTAGGTAATAGGTGTAGGTCTCAAACAAGGGGCAGGGGCTGGAACATCATACAATCAAGTAATTGTGTGATCAATAAAACAACTAAAGGGCCACAATTTTTCTTGGTTTCATAGCTCAATGGTCAAAGATGTTTGGTTTTAAGATGGCCAAAATCGTACTTTAGTAATAGTTTGATAGTCAAAATGGACTTCTTTGAGCCTACAGACAAATAAAGTTTAATGGCACATAAGTTATTTTATTTAGTTTATTAATGGTACTCAAAGTATATTCATTTGATAGCTCCTAGAGTTTTTTTTGACTGAACAGGAGGGGCAAGCCCCTACTGGTTATATATTAAATAATAAAACAAAGTGTTTACATACAAAGTACAAATTAAGATTACAACACATTCTCAAGCTATTGTGCTATTGGATAGCTCCTAGAGTTGTTTATGGTAGTACAATAATGTTAAAATTGGGGGTACATTTTGCCAGAGACAATTAAAGTTTCATGGCACATAAGTTGTTTTATTTAGTTTTTAACAATAGGCTAATTATACTTAGTACAGTTATATAAATATACTTAATTAGGTCATCGATAGTCTATATTTTGAGTGAAAAAATAAAAAATTAAGGAACTATTTTAGTGTTGGCCGAGTCACCACATGAGCACCATACCATCCAAAACCACTTAAATTCATACCAAAGTTGAAACGTGAATGGCTTTAGTAGTTGATGGTTGAGAAATGAACAGTTTTGTAGTTGAGAGTTTGTAAATGATTTTTTTCTATGACTTAATAATGGTTCAAAACATGAGAAGAAGGAAATGAATTTCAATCACTTTGTAAATTACACACTCCTTTGGTATATAAGCTAGTCAATTTGCAACATTATCTATAATAGTATTTAGAATGTCGAAACACCTTAATAAGCTTTCAATAAAATGCCCCTCTTAGGAGCTATCCCAAAGAAATTCATTAGAATCTTAGAAAAAGATATGAATCTTAGAAAAAGATACCACATCACATCGTACGAGGAAGTGTCCATGGTGTGAAGTTGAATCCTATACTAGGACAAAAACGATTTGTGGTGGCACCTCCTTTTACAGGCGGTTAGCATTGCAACTCGTCGGTACAAATGATATGTATTTGTGCTAGCGGGCCACATAAGAAATACCAGTAGAGATTGCATTCTTGCTAGATGTTGTTTGTGTGGCCTGCCAGTAGAAATGAGGGTATTTGTGCCAGCGAACCAGATAAGTCGCCGCTAAAATGATTTCTAATGGAGGTTGCTTATGCATGGCCCGCCAACACAAATCAAAGCAACTATTTTCAATAAAAAATTATAAACTTTCATATGAAGTCATGAACACAAAGTTTATATCAAAATTGTAGGGCTCATTGATACCTAAAACATTGTAGCTGACAATTTTTTCAATTAAGATTGTTTACTAGCCCAAATATTCATTACAATTTCTCATATCTAATTTTACAAATTAATTTTTCAAATGACCTTGGATGAATATTAACTCTATAACAGAGTTAGTGTTAAACGAGATCTAGAACTTTATAGTTGGCAATGATTTCATTTGGGATCATTTGGAGTGCCAAATTTTCGTAATACTATATTCGGAGAAGTGAAGTCAAAAGAATAGAGTCACTATATAGATAAGATATACTTTGCAGTGAGATGGTAACGAGGCTACATGCAAACTGAGATGTTCGGGTTTGAGTCCTATACATCACACGCAGGTGTATTTCACGTAACTTATTGCCTTGGGTGCGGAGGTGTGTAGTTACCTGGTAAAACGTGAATATTTTTGGGGTTTTTCAGTCAAAATATAAAAATAGTGAAAATTGATTTGTGCTGGTGGTTGTCATTGATAGGCATTGGGCAAAGTGGCACCCATATTGAGGTGTGCTGGCATGGTGGTCGTCGCAATAAAAATGTGTGCGCGCGCGTGTGAGAGAGAGATGAGCCTCAACTCTAAACTTCTCTATCTAACATTTCTTTCTTTTCTTTTTTTTGCAATGTACGTAATCCCCAGGGGGAAATGGTTCTCTATTTGTTTTTCCCTGTGAAAACTAAAACCAAAAAAATTATTTAACATGCATACGCGTGAGATGGGGCTCATCAACTGGTACGATTCACTAATAATGCTGTGCAGCACCAAACGCTTTAGACCCCTGGCACAGTTTGCCATCCTCTTTTAGTTACTTTCCAGCCCAAATATTCATATATGTAAACTAGGTATATTAAAACTAATAAATCAATATTATTCTATCACATATATACCCTCTCACATGCATATAAAATCATCATCAGAAGGGAAAAAAAGTGACAGAAAGAAGGAAAATAGCTATAGGCGCGCAACGACGTTCATCGCCAAACCTTTTCCTGTTGTTATCGCTTTTTTTTAATGAAGAGGGCTTCCCACTTGACAACTGCAGATCTGCAGGTGCAACATATACATTTGGTGTGACTAGTTGTTGTGGTGGTTAGGTGAATCCATGGATCCATCACAAAAGAATGTGAATGGGAGATGCTAATACGCTCTTGTCAGAACATGCATGATGTATACACGTGTGAAGACGGAGTTTATCTTTTAGCTAGCGAGTTTGTGCCTTGATCGAGGTGGGCGGTCGAGTTCTCTACCAATCGTTTTGGGTAAGGGCATGGCATCTCAGCTACTCGTATATATTGAAGTACGAGTCAATTGCTCATCTTTTTCTATCAGCTTAACTTTAGTTTTGTATAAACTGGTTGGTGCAGCACATACCCTGTAAATCTAGCCATACATCAAGGAAAATTTTAAAAAAAATGTCATGATTCATGACAAAAGGAGGATAGTACGGCAGGAGCCAGAGCTACTACGTAGGCTTGAAATGTTCTAACGTGTCTAATAATTCAGTGATGCATGAAAGCTCTAAAAAGTTGGACTGCACAAGCACAAATGTTTACACATATAGCACGACGTCTGTTTGTACTTTGTAGAACAGAGCTAGGTAGTTGAAGCATATGTTTTGGCCGGTGGCTGTCGGTCGAGATTCTAATTTGATATTTTTCTAACAAGGACGGAGGTTACGTTATCTTCTTCCCTGTCGCCGCCGGCCCCGCACGCGTCGGCGTCTGCTTATGTGTGCGTCAGCTAGCGATCGAGCCAATCTATCACAGAGCCTGCAGCAGCTACGTACCAATATTCTCATCATATTCTATTCCATTCTGCTGATCCTTTGATTTAACAAAGATACTATATCATATAGCAGCTGGTACGAACGAAGAACAAGCAGATCAATCTCTCTGATTCGTCGGTTAGTTTGCAGCTTGGCATGGATGATGGATCGATGATCGATCTCGAGAGTAATTTGCACGGTCTGCTTGCTGTCACCCGGTGATCTGATCTGGTGAAGGCCGGCCTACATTCATGCATAGGGCACCACATGAGGAAATGTACAGAGAGGTACGTGTACTGAACTTTAAAGTCCATTACGGTACAGAGATTAGGAGAGAGAGCTCTCGATCGAGGTCATTACGTGCGTACGGGCACGGCTGCTGCCTAATGCATGCATGGCATCGTATACCCCATCAGCATTCAGCAGTTCATCACCACTAGCTACGGTGGTGTACCAAACGGCAAGCGCCTGTACTTGCACTCGTATTACTCCCTGACACCAAGTGGCGGATCACAATTACCGCCGCCCGGCCGTATCGATCCGGTACACGATGATGTACGGCAGCCCTGCATCAATCGACGACATCATCCTACATTCTTATCTGTATTGTTTCTCTTTAATTACATATACATGCAGCACCGGCATGGAGATCCTGGTTCAGGGTTCTGTCTCAAAAACTGAAGATGTCAGTGCCCTACTAGAAAAGCTGATCGATGAGGCAGGCTTGCAGAAATTCAGTGTGGGGTAGGGTGGTGGTCTCTTCAAAATTAGGTAGGATCTTGATCGATCACAGTGCAACAACCACCATGTTAATTTTAAATTTGGATTCGTTTCGCCTAATTATAAACTCATGCATGCATCCTTTGATTTCCAAGGATAATAATTTACACTAGTACTTTATATATATGAATGGTTGGAGATCCTCTCTCTCAAAAAAAAAACAGAGAGAAAGTAACAGAATAATGGTTGGAGATGCATGCATATGCATCCTTACCGACGTTATTAGCAATGACTTGTTGTCAATCAATTCTGTTGGGCAAGATAATGTACTGCCTGGAGAGAAAGTCAATGGGGACATCAAGTGCAAATCCATCCATTGCCAACCAAATGTGTAGCGTACAAATGCCAGAGAAGAAGTACAGCGCCCACACACACACACACACACACACACAGAGGAGCTAGTGAACGAACAAATTAAACTCACATCCCATGCCTGTGTACAAGTACGTGGTACACCTCACAAACCGATCCCGACAATGTACTTGCCAAGGATGAATTGAGCAAGTTAATTTTGATCGGCGCAACGAGAGGAAAATGCATGGGAAGCACGTAACAGTACGTACGTGCTGCTGTCGCGTACGTACTCGGCTTGATCATGCACCGACCCATGCATGCATTCGGCGAGATGCAGATATAAAACTGAATAAGCCTAGTAAAAGTTTATTTAGCGTTATGATCACACACCCCAATTATAGCTAGGTGTTAACCCTAGTAAAAGTTTAGATGGCTTACAAAATACCTCAAATGTAGAAGGAAGAAGAATGGACTAACACGAGGAAGGATTTGTCAAGCATCGCCATACTTGACACACACAACTAAAACTACTCACCAGCAAGAACTAACCTAGGTGGGAATGGGGAAAATAAGATCGAAAGGGCTATTTGGTTGAGCTTCTGTTACTTCTGATTCTCTGTGGAAGTGAATCTCGGATGGAAGAGAGTGGTTCTTGGATGAAAATGATTCTCTAGAATAAACTACGTGGAAGTAATTCTCGAGCGAAAGTGATTACTATATAAACTAGTCCATCATCATTAGAGGGTAATTTTTTATAATGACGTACGTGGGTAACTTAGATAGAGATTTATGAGGTTATTAATTTAGACTATTTTCATAATGATAGAGGTGGGTGATTTCATAAAACATAATAAATCCAATGGTATGGCTAGATGTATCTTATTTTTTGGGAAAATCTAGATTTTTTTCTAGCGTGTCTCGTAAGGATTCAGTTAGTAATAGTAAAATCATAGGCATACATAATTACCCGTGTTCATGCAATCCAAAAATTCCTTACTTCAACAAACGTTTACTCATCACAGCCTTTTTTTCCAAATAATTCATCATAGCCTTTTTGAACCATGATGCATCCTAACATGTTTCTTCATTAGGGTGCGTGTCCAGAAATCTGCAGGACCTTTCATCAACAGCTAATTGTCGTGTGATAAGCGTGATTTGATCGGAGCAAATGGTCCAATCTGGTACGGCTCAATAGCTTTACCAGTCTTAACTCGGACAGCTCAAACAGTAGAGCTTTATTTGCTCAAGATGGTTTTAGCTTCTCCTACAAACTTTGGAATTAAACAGGTCGTCTCATACAAGTTTGAAGCGACTTCTTTCAAAAAAGACATACAAGTTTGAAGGCAGTGAAACACGTGATTGGAACTGTCTCACTTTTGCTATAGTTACACTGCCTGCACACCAGCTTTGCTGTTTGGTAACAGAGAGGGAGCGAAAAAGACATAGAAAGGCTTCACAAGCATTCCGGCTTGCATGAGAAGGAAATCCTTGCTAATTGCTAGCAAAGGAGAGCCAGGTAGATGAACAGACGGCAAGGTTGATTTGCAGCATGGTAAAACGTACAGGTGGTTACTAATTTCAAGCTCAAGGTGGTGATGTTCCTGACATGAGCTAGATGAGAGACAGACAAGCCATGAGCAGATTTTAAAAGATGCTACATGCATCAGGAAGCCAGCTGCCACCAAGAACAGAGGACACATGAGCAGAGCATGGAGGGAGACAGGCCAAGCTGAGAACAGTGTAATCCAGCGGTGAAGGAGATGAGATGAATTAGTAAACTAATTGATCATTATTTTAATTAATGTTTTGGGGCAGATGGCACCAACTCCCAAGTACCCAAACCCAATGCATGAAATGCAATGCAACAAACGACGAAAGGACACCCCCCGAGCTGGCTCTGTTGTGCTCCAGTACGCATGGTCCATGTAGGAGAGAGTACCATGGCTCCTGCCCCTGTCTCTCTCCGTCCCTCTGTCTCTAGCTCCCCCGTGCTTGCAGGAACTACCTCTTGTTCTTGTTTTCTCGGACATGTATATTTGCTCAATAATCAGAGCAATTATACATCTAATTAGTTCATAATTCTATCTCTCACCTTCCTCTGTTTTTTTTTTCTAACAGGCAGTTTTCCTACTGGTTCGTTTAAGAAAAAGAAAAAAAATACTAGATTGTTTTTTTTGCAGGAACTACCTCTTGTTCATGTTTTCTAGATTTGTTCAATATATAATCAGAGCAATCATCCATCAAATTACTTTATAATTTTTATTTTTAATGTAAATGGTAGTTTTCCTGGCGGTTCATTTATTTTAAAAAGAAAAAAATACTAGATTGTTTTTTTGGAGGCATTAATCACTCTAGTGTAATCATGGTACTAGCAACAACACTAGGTATACATAACATGGCGTTGCATGGTACGATTTTTGCGTAAAAAGACAGGGATACAATGCAAGCATGGAAACAATGGTGTGAACCGTGCATCGCGTACCACCATGCATGCATTACGCAATAATGCATCCGTGCTATGTGGTTTATCAATTGTTTAAAAAGGATAATGATTGCCGGTAACATCGATGGTTAGCGCATGGTTGGTGATCGATGTGTGTGCGTGCGTCCGTCCATGGTCCAACTTGTCCAGCCGATCACTGTACGTACACAAATATCGATGCTGATGCACACCGGATGGATCAGATGCATATGTGCAGCACATGCATCATGCATGTTCATGTATGTATCACTCATGACAATTATTACATGATCAACAGTATTTGTCTGGCCCATTTGACAAAATTAACCGAAAATTACATAATCATGGATACTGCTTGAAGCATTCAGGTTAATCTTTACAAGACGCACTAAAAACAAGAAAATCCTAAAAATCCCACAGAAATAAAAAAACATCTGGCATCAATCCGGTAGGCTATAGTTCTAACTATAAGTATCCATGGAATCTATTCTATTTTCTAAAAGAATTATCCACATTTGCTATTATGAAAATAAGTCTAAAGTCACCCATAAATCAATATCTACATTATCCACCTCTACTATTATATAAAATAAGCTAAAGTAACCTCCTATGGTTCATCTAAATTACCATCACCCCCTACGGTTCATCTAAATTACCATCTCTTGTGAGGCTTGTGGTTGCGTTGACATATGGTGGTGTAGGAGCATATCTGGGTTGGGCTCGAGGCTTGGCTTATCGGTATATTTAACTTTTTGCTACCCTTACGGAGTGAATGGCAGCCCAAATGCCCCGTCGGTGACTTAGCTAGGTCCGTTGGTCAGTGACGGGGGATTAGGTGACATCCGTAAGGATGGCAAAACATTAATAGCCCTGGCTTATCGATATTTCTTCTGCAATTCTACGGAAGAGCGGACCAGCCACTATTGCGGTCTTCAAAAGTCTTTGTGCAATTGGGGTTCATCTAGATCTTGCCTGGTTATCTATTTGTTCTCTCTTCAACTTATGGCAGGATCGACTGTGATGGTACACGGAGTAGCCATGGTTGCAATCTTCAAAAGTCTTTGTGCAATTGGGGTTCATCTAGATCTTGCTTGGTTCTCTATTTGTTCTCTCTTCAACTTATGGCAGGATGGACAGTGATGGGACACGGAGTAGCCATGGTTGCAATCGTTGAAGTGGAGAAGAAGACTTTGTCAAATCTGATTGTAATTTTCTTTCTCTGCACTTGTCATTGTTTTCCTTAATATAAATCATATATCAGATGCTCTAGGATGTCTTTCTAAAAAAGTCACCCACGTATGTTATTGTTGAAAATAATACAAAGTAAATCTCTAAATTAATTACCCACATAAGGTATCTACATATGATGTGTGCCATCATATATATACTATATATACAAGTATGAAAGAAGCGATGCGCATACCGATTTTCATGCTAAACACATACTCCCTCGGTCCCAAAAAAACGTCCAAGGAATTTTAGGACAGATTAACGAGAAAGTAAAATGACATTGATTACCCCTAGTTATTATCTATATTTAGCGCTAATTGACTCCCAAATTGTATAATGTATAACTTGTTTTTGGACAAATTTTGAATCGTAGAATAAATTATTTTTTGGACAGTGGGAGTAACTCAAACTAATGGTTCAATTAAACTTAAACACATATTGAGGTGCACAAAGTGCAAAAAAAATACAAATATGGATAAAAGTGTAAAGAGTAATTGCGAACTAAAATTTATTTATTAGAATTGATGATCAAAGATAGAAATGTTTAACTTAGCATAAAACTATAACATATATATAATTATCAGCGCTGCAAATTATGCATGATGATTGGTTAATTGTCCCTCCACAGCGGTTACCGACTGATAGGTTTCCAGAACGTACCCGGCAGGCCAATCAACGGCCGGCAGGGATGGAGTCGAGTCGGCGCACTGCAATCGACCGTCACCTCATTGCTGTTACCGGGTACTAGCTTACCACGCAGCTTTCCCATCATGCGTCCCCTTCCGGCACCAAACCTTGCGCAATGCAAAGCTCTCATACACAGGAGCATACAACGCTTTCAGCCTGGACACTCCACTAGCCATGTGATCCCATCCTGATTAATTAGGAGACGACTGATTAATCTCCCCTCTTTGAATTAGTGATCCTGGCAATTATAAGTGATCATCATCAACAGTAACATTGAATTTTTGTTTGTGGCGTGAGGGTTTTTCCGAGAGACTAAATTCTTCGAGATATATAATACCAATATCTCTACTGATGTTGATTGTTAATGGTGACATGATTACCTACACAAGGCCGATTCGTGTAGGTTTCATTCTAATTTCAACGGGGTGAATTACTACTCGGTGTTCAGTACTCACAGTCAGACTATGACACTGCTCCTGATCGATCAGTAAAAGTTCTTCCCGGGTAAGAAAAATGAATAGTGACTTGTCAGTTTGGGCTCTCCACTAGATAGAGAAGATTTAAGAATGAAACAAGTTTACCGTGAACTACTAACTGTGATAGATTGTCATCGGTCGCGTTCGGAATGCAATCGATCTATCGGTTGCGAGTTGCGACATGACACCATTGAATTACACTGGATGATATTTGACATATATATCGATCTTGGCTGGGAAAAATGTGAAAACAACATCACTCAATAATTTACTGTCTGAAATTTGACGGATCATGTCGATGATGAATTGTGACTTAAACACGACTACATGACTGCTTACCTAGGTTTCATTCGTTATAATTCAAGGGATCAGCTATAGCTTGATTCTACTGCTTACAATCAGCTTTACGACGATGAACAATCAGCTAGCTCTTTGGTTTTGATCACCACGAGTTAATTTGAATTTTTGGGCAACTCAAAGGGACTTGGGATCCATACATGACGGGTAACTGAAAGAGATCAGAGTGAGACTTAACAAAAAGGAAATTGACCATACAGAAGAGCCCATAATTGCATCACGCACTATCTGCCTGCTTTGTTTTTATTTCCGTTCCATGCAGGCGCTGGATTTGGATGGATGACTGCGATTTGACCATTCCTCGGTCGCTTGCTTCAGCCTAGTAGTACTGCAAGTGCATATGCTTTACAGGTATAGACACGACAAAGCAGTTGAACCTGGAGCTAGCCCGGCCTGGTTGTATTCTCCGAAATGGAAAAGAAATGCATGGGTACACATACACACACGTGGATATGGCATCTTACTACTGGATCATGTTAACAGATGCCATCCAAAATTGCAAATACCAACCCCCCAAATGACAAAAGAATGGGTAGAGTTCGATGGATAACCTGAAGCCGACCATGTGCTTTTTTTTGTCTGTTGCTGTACATGGAAACTGCAGATATATGACATATAAAGAGATATGAATAATTGAATTACAAGCTCCATTCTTTTTCTGAAGAATTTGTTGTTACATTACATGCATGCATTTTGTTAACTCGTGTACACGTACTATGTATCATTGTACTTTGTTGCCAGTGACAGAGCGACACGACCATTAGCTGAAAACACAGCTGGTCCATCCATCCATCCATGGAACCATCTAGCATTGATCAGCTTTGTACCCAGCTATTAGCTAGCCGCTTGCCCCTGCAGCTTGCACTGAAGAGTAGCCAGGATAGAGGAGCGAGTAATTATTTGAAGCAACAGAGAAGAAAGGACACAAATAATAGAGGTGAATAAAAGGACAAGCAATGCATATAATACCTCCATCTATCAGGTTATAGTAAAATTACCTCCGATTAGATCGATGGATCCTGCAGTAAAAATAAGTCAAGGAAAGCCGGCCGGTAGCACATGGGACAAGATGATTCCGGTCCCAAAACTTCCTCTTAATGAAAAACATGCTCCGGCACGGTCCAAAAAAAAAAATAAAACTCCGGCACCGAAAGATTCCAAGCTGCAGGTGATCGATCGATCCATCCATTAGCATGTCATGTATTTTTGCAAAGTTTAGTAATACCCTATATATGCATATACATGGATACGTACATGTACATGATACATCATGCATATACGTCAATCGATCGATGATAATGCATGGGAGAAGAAAATGAAAACCGTTGGCTTGTCCTTTCCCTTTCTCTCCCTTAATTCTACTACTACTCGTCCTAGACCTTTCCTCTTTCTTTCCCTCTCTCTCTAGCTTTCTCTCTCCTGCGTCTCTCTCACGGGTGGGTGGCAAAACTAACCCCACTCCGAGCGCCCGGCCGGCTGCAGACCTGCAGTAGTGCACTGACTCCTGCCCTGCCTACTAGAAGAAGAAGAAGGGTAGTGTGTATAGAGACTTAGAGGGAGAGGTAGCAGCTGCATCAGCAAGAGCTATAGCATAGCTATACACACACAGAGAGAGGCCAAAGAAAGAAAATAAGGCTGAAAGGAAACAGCATGGAATGATGGCAATATCATTCATGGATGGATGATCTCGTCCATGGACGATCCCCCTAATTTCGCTCTGGCTTGCTGGGCGGCAAGTACCCCAACCACCCC
>NC_028455.1:7560834-7641109 GCF_000263155.2 Setaria italica | reverse complement strand
GAGAAAAGGCTTAATTCCACGTCTGTCTATTGAGCCAAGGTGGTAAATCGAAAATGGTTAACTCAGTGTTATCCTCCTCGACAGTTAATGCACATCAACTATCAAGTTACCCAAAGGTGTCATCAATCAACTTGATAAATACAGGAAACATCGTCTATGAAGAGGGTTGGATCTTATACTCAAAAAAAACCATCGAAAGCAGCTTGGACGATGGTATGTGTACCCCAAAAATAAGGAGGTCTAGGAGTATTGAATACACAGGCTCCCCCCCCCCCCCCCCCCCAAAGCTAGCTGCTGATGCTGATGAGGTAATCGATCCCTGCACCGATTCACGTACGCCACCATTAATTATTGCCGTAAGAAACAATTATATGGCGGTGGTGGTGCAATGATAGGAGTACGGGCACCAGCCTTGATTTGATCCAGCTCCGGTCACCCTTTTCCTTCTTCTTTTTTTTTCCTTGCTTGAGGTGGGGGGTGGAGTGGAGAGAGCAGTAGAGCCAGTAACAATTATTAAACTTTTCCATGTGCTACATGTGCCCCAAAAGGTAGCAATCATTAACGCTGGCTGCTGCTTTTGCATCGTCGTCGGCGATGGCCTGCAGGTCGCTGCTGCTGCGGCGGCGGCGTCGGACGCCAGCCAGGAGGACGGCTGGGTGGTGTGCAGGGTGTTCAAGAAGAAGCACCACCACAAGGAGTCATCGGGAGGTGGCGGCGGCGGCGGCGGACGAAACGGCGGCAAGGAAGCGGCGGTGAACCACGGCCTGCAGTACTCCTCCAGCGACGACGCGCTCGACCAGATCCTGCAGTACATGGGCAGGTCGTGCAAGCAGGAGCACGAGCAGCTCCTCTCGCCGCAGCTCAGCGGCGGCGGCGGCGCGGGGAGGGCGGCGAGGTACCTCCGGCCAATCGAGACCGTGCTGGACCGGCACGGGTTCATGAAGCTGCCCCCGCTGGAGAGTCCGTCGTCGGCCGCCCTGACGACGCCGCAGCCGCACGTCTCGGCAGCAGGCGACGCGGCGGCGGCCACCGCCGGCGGAGACGACCTCCTCCTCCACGGCGGCGTGAGCGGGATCACGGACTGGGCCATGATGGACCGGCTGGTGGCGTCGCACCTCAACGGGCAGGCGCCCGACGCCGCGGCCCCGGCGGCGGACCACCTCTGCTTCGACGGCGGCGCCGACGACGCCGACGGGCTCGCCTTCTACACCGCCGCCACCACGAGGCTGCTCGGCGGCGGCGGCGCCGAGGACGACCTGTGGAGCTTCACCCGGACGTCGTCGGCTCCGGCCACGTCGACGGAGCGCCTGAGCCACGTTTCACTGTAGCCGTCTGGTTCCGGCCGTCGTCGGCCTACTACGTACGTAAAGCCCCCTAGCTAGCTACGTGACATGGCGAGCTGCATGCCCTGCTGCGCTGGTACAGTAAAGAGACAACGCCAACAACACCAAGAAGAGAGGGAGAGAGAAAGGGAAGAAAAAAAATAAAAGAAAGATCTCTAGAGAGAGAGAGAGAGTGATTTTCAAAGGTGATTAGAGTGATGAGAGAGAAAGGAGCTGAGCAGAAATGAATGGGCGATTGATGGATTAAAGGTGGCAGTAAGTTGGAGTGGCACTGTCAAACGCCAGGTCGCCGGCCTCTCATCAGCTAGCTCCTTCTCGATCTCAGCTCATCAGCTCGTCCCTGTTTAATTAACCCCCTGGATTACTGTTATAATCACAACATTAATAGCAGACTGTTACTTATAACTAGATCGATCGATACAACATCTGTCACTTGTATTATTAATTAAAATGTTCATTTCTATATTACTACATGTACAGGAGGGAGAGGGCGATTTGGTAATTTACTAGCCAATGGTGCACCCAGATAGTTGATTGGTACGTATACGTACCCTGTGTGCATGCTGGTTGGTGGTTTCTAAGTAGATCCTAGTTCTCGTGAGGTGACATAGATATAGATATTGTATTTTTTTATCTATTTGCTTACGACCGGAGACTTCTCATTTTTCTAAAAGAATAAAATGTATAAGCGGTCTCTAAACTTGTGCGACCGTATCATCCAGGTCCCGAAACTTCTAAAACGCAGAATAAGATCTCCAAACTTACTAATTATCCTATATAGGTCCAAATCTCTAGAACTTCCATTAATATGCCTACATGGCATGCTCACTACGCGGTGACGTGGACATGTAGATCCGCATGTCAGCTACACCACGCTTCTCTATCCACTCTCTCTATCTCCTTGTCCACGAGTCCACCGACGGTCCTCTCCCCGCCGATGGGGAAGACCAGCACGAGCTGGACCTCGACTCGCACGGCCAGAGTTGGACCCGCCCTCGCCCGCATCCTCGGCTACGACCCTACCAGCGTGCCCATCGCCCGCCCCCTCATCTTCATACCGCGGCAAGCTCATCATCGCTATGCACTGCTAGAAATGCGGTTTTAGTCCCGGTTGCATAGGGCTATAAATCCGAAAATCCAACCGGGACTAAATTTTCGAGACAAAAGGGGGTTCTTTAGTCCCGAGTCATTCACCCGGGACTAAAGACCCCCTTTAGCCCCAGTTGGTTTTACAAACCATGATTAAAGAGGGTACGTGCATGCGCCTGCATGCGCATGCACATACCCCTTTAGTACTTAAGACTTTTTTAAAAAAAATTCATATTAATATTGTATGCAAGTCGTATATATATTTCATGACAGTAATATATACACACACATAATTCTTAGTATATTATACACATCAAATTAGTATTTATACAATTACTATATATACAATAATTTTTTCTCTTCATTCCTAGGATCCTCCCATCATGGTGTTGCTTGGTGCGGCTATTGAACGTCCGTTGTAATAAAATTCTCCCGCGGGATTTATCACCTCATCCACCAGAAATCCTATGAGACCTTCACATATTGCCAAAATCCTCTCCTTCTCTAAGAGTCTTTCTTGAATCTGCCACATCTGTAATTTGGAAATATGTGAATGTTACATGAACAATTAACTATAAGGAGTTAGAAAATAATTAATTATTAATAATTTCATTTTATGTACATCTAGATCATGTGACGACAGCACCTTGCCATGCACAAAACTGTTCATGTGCTCACAGATGTAGTATCCACATAGATTATTGCCTTGTTCCTATCTCAAGCACTTTAGTGGGAAAAAACAAGTTATGAAATATTCGTGTTATAGAATGTACAAAAGTGCAAACTTCGTACGTACCAAAAACTTTGTATTGAATGTAAGTTTTTCTTTGAAGTCACCACGGTGAGTCTTAAGGAATTGTTTCCATGCACTGCGGATTAAAATAATGAATGATACAATGTTAAGTGAAAATTTAGGAAACAAACTTTTATAGAGAGATAAAGGTCCAGAATTATTACGAGTTTAGCATGTTTTGAATGTCTTGGTACTCTGCCGGTGGTTTCCTCAATGAATTGAACACAATAATGTGGTTTTTATCAATCATAATTATTAGAAGAATCTAGTGGAAACTGCGTACATAAATGCTCATATTAGAGCTAACTGATATTAATTAGGTAAGTAAGTAGTGATGTTCGTTATCTCTCTTTTCCGGATGTAGGTCATCTCGTTGCTTCATACGTTTCAGGTCCTGTCATGCTTCCAATGTATCTTTTGAGTTCCCATAACAACTCATGAAGCCTAACACATTCATGCAAAGATTTTTCATCAGGTGCATCACGTCTATTGTGTTGCGGACCTCTAGAATTTCCCAATAAGGTAGCTCCCAAAATATAGACTTCTTCTTCCACATGGATGCACATCCGTTATCGTCGTTCGTAACAGGTTCGCTACCAATACCCTTTCCAAAGACTACCCTTTACATCCTTTATCATCTCAAATACATGCTTTTCATTACGGTGTGCAAGTTTTTTACGATGGTCTGGCGCCCCTTTGAAATGCATCCCTTTCTTTCTTAATCGGTGGTTAGCAGAAAGAAATCGACGATGGCCCATATACATGACCTTTCTACAGTGTTTCAAATACATGATGTCTGTGTCGTGTAAACAGTGGGTGCAGGCCCGATATCCCTTGTTTGTCTATCCTTAAAGATTACTCAGCACAGGCCAATCATTGATGATTATGAACAACAATACTCGTAGGTCACAACTCTCTTGTTTATCCTCATCCCACACACATACACCTTCTTCCTTCCAGACCAGTAAAAGTTCATCAACCAACGGTCTTAGGTACACGTCAATGTCGTTGCCGGGTTGTTTAGGGCCTTGGATAAGCACCGGCATCATAATGAACTTATGCTTCATGCACAACCAAGGAGAAAGGTTGAACATACATATGGTCACAGGCCAAGTACTATGACCACTACTCAACTCACCGAATGGATTGAATCCATCAGTACTTAAACCAAACCTTATGTTCCTTGCATCACTTTCAAAGTCCAGGAATGCTCTATCAATTGATCTCCACTAGGGCCCCATCTGTGGGATGTCTCATCATCTCATCTTGCATATGTTCTTCATTGTGCCATCGCATCAACTTAGCATACACCTTGTTTTTGAACAAACGCTTCAAACGTGGTATTATAGGGAAATACCACATCACCTTTACAGGAACTCTCTTCTTGGGAGGCTGCCCCTTGACATCACCAGAATCATCTCGCCTAATCTTATACCGCAGCACTCCGCACACAGGACAAGCATCCAATTTCTCGTATTCTTCACCACGATAGAGGATACAGTCATTAGGGCATGCGTGCATCTTCTGAACCTCCAATCCTAGAGGGCAAACAATCTGTTTAGCTTCATATGTTGTGGACGACAATTCATTATTCTTGCGAAGAATGTTCTTTACAATTTTCAATATCCCCTTAAATTCCTTATCGGACACACTATTTTTTGGCTTCTATTGCAGCAGTTCTAGTGTGGTACCTAGTTTTTTATGCCCTTGCTTGCAATTTGGGTCCAACAATTTTTTGTGATCATCTATCATCCGCTACAACTTTTCTGGTTCTTTCTTAGTTTCGCAATCTTTGTGTGCATCCCATAGCACCTAACCAAGATCATCAATAGGGCCGTCTTCTACAAACTCATCTTCATCAGCCTCACCTATTGTAGTATTTGCAAAAGCTTGGCCTGCAGCCCAGTCCGGAATGTTGTTATCATCGACCTCTTCTTTGTCGTTTTCCATTATAACCTCTCTTTCACCGTGCTTGGTCCAAACCAAATAATTAGGCATGAAATCGTATCTAAACAAGTGACTGTGAACAGTCCCCCAGGAAGAGTAGTTTTCTTGTTACTGCATTGGAAGCATGGACAACATATGAATCCATTCTATAGCTTGTTAGCTTTGGCCATTTCGAGAAAATAATGCAAGCCATCAACAAACTCCTTGGTCTGTCTGTCCGCGTTATACATCCATTGTCGGTCCATCTGCATCGTATTACGTGAAAAATGGACATAGGTCTTCGTATTAGATAAAAACTTGATCAATATTAAGTAGGGGAAAAATAGAGTTAATGTGATTATAGTATTTAGTCCTTACAAAAAAATATTAGATAAATAAATTATTACGTGAGAAATGGACATAGGTCTTCGTATTAGATAAAGAACTTGATCAATATTCATAATTTACACCAATCAACCTTCATAAAGATTAAAATAATTCACATGAAAATTACACCATTCAACATTCATAACATTCACTAAAGATACATATAAAGATTACACTCATAACAAGACAATAAAGATACATATGCACTAAAGATTACAGACACTCCATAGTGGACTTCACGTAGTCAATTATCCTAAAATAATAGTACAACATAGCAGAATGTTCGCCCTCCAAGCCATCTCTGCACATAACTTAATCTTCTACGAAGTCTATCGAGAGTCACCTCCACATATCCGGTACTAGAAAATAATGGTACAATAGAAGATGTTCGAATCCACATACTCGGGCTGAATATCATAAAGGAATCTTGAAAAATAATTGTCCAAACATCTTTTGGAGCAAGTGCCATATTCTCATAATAGAAGTATGGTGGCACACACATATAATAGCCCGTTCAGGTAAAAGATCTGTTCACTAAGCATGGACCATGGTGGCAAGCCATAACCAATCAAAAGCCACTAGGTCAAGGTCAGTGAACAGATCTCTGCCTGAAGAGGATATTGGGCCAGCATACTTCTATTATGAGAATTAGGCTCTAAAAGACGTTTGGAATACTATTTCAAGATTTTTGTATGATATTCAGCATGAGTTTGTGGATTCGAAGCTCTTCCGTTCTACCATTATTTTCTGAAACTGGAGGAGCGGAGGTGACTCTCCATAGACTTAGTAGAAAGTTGAGTTATGTGCTGAGAATACTATAAGTACATTCATACCATGTGCAGACACTGTTCTCTGGGATTAGAGGAGCGGAGGTGGTACATCCATTGCCAGTCCATCTGCATCGTATTGCGTGACAAATGAACATAGGGCTTCGTATTACATTAAGAAATTGATCAATATTAGGTAGGGAAAAATAGAGTAAGTGTGTTTATAATATCTAGTTCTTAGAATAAACATGAGATAAATAGATTATTGGTCAAAAAATACAATTATTGTTAAATTAGTGACATGAAAAAATTTAGCAATGACAAAATTCTATTTCTTACATCTATAATTTATTTACCTTAATTTTATTGCAATGACTAAATATTAAAAAAATATTTACTCTATTTTTTTCCTATACCTAATATTGATCAAGTTCATTTAACTAATACGAATCATATAAAACAAGCGAGCTATCCATCAAATTCTAGCTCAAAAACATGTATAAATAAAATCCTCTTCATTCTCTCTCATTCTAAAAAACTCATTTTTCTCCCTCTCCAAAGCATAAAACAAAGCATAATAATAATAAATGAAGGAAGGATGAAGTAGCTAACCTTCACAACACTTTGGATGAGTGAAATCCCCAAGGAAATGAGGAGAAAAATTCGAGCAGCACCTCCCCTAAGGTTGCTTGCTCGCCATGGAGAGGAGGATGAAGCTCTCGGTCTCTGGTGGGGTGGCTCGGACTGGGGGAGGAAGAAGAGTTACAGGATGGTTGGATTGGAGATTTTATCCCGGTTGGAAACTCCAACCGGGACAAAAGGGGGAGGCATCGGTGCGATTTTTTATAGCCGTTACAAAAGGGACTAAAGGGGGGCTTTAGTCCCAGTTAGTCTTTACAACCGGGACTAAAGTCCCCCCCCCTGGTGGTGGCCTTCGTTGCCTCATTTTTGACCAGGGACTAAAGTGCCTTTAAGTCTTGGGTCCAAATTTAACCAGGACAAAAGCACCTAGACGGAAGGTCAATTCTCCAGTAGTGTTGGACCGTGACATCGCATTGCGGGCTTGTGGGCACGCACATCAACTGATCGCTAATCCCGCTCCTCAAGCAGGCTGGCACAATCCTGCGAGATCCATCATATTCGAGAAAGCTGTCAGCATGTGTCACCTCGGATTTTGGCCTTGCGGGTCTCAGCATCACCTCCTACTTACATCCACGGGAAATTGATGCAATCTGAGCTCATGGGAAAGGGATTTGAGTCTATGCAGGATTGGAACTTGAAGAATTTTGCAATAGCGGTGGCTGATTTTTGCGGATGATTGGCCAAAGGAGGCTTGCTATAGGAGATGGGGCTGTCTTGAGGTCCAGTGATGGCACGGCCAAATCGGATAGGCAAGCCAAATTTGGTGAGGGCTTCTTGATGGTTTAGGGACTGCTGTTTGGGGACAATTAGCAAGTTTGGGAACTTCAATCTGTGTTTTAGAAGTTTGGGACCTAGATGACACACTCGCACAAGTTTAGGGACTGCTGTCGTACATACATCTATGGACCCACTAGAAGGTTTGGATAGTCTTAAATACAGGGATGGACACCGAGACGTATTTGACATGGAGACTATGGCGCAGGACGACGTAGTCTACGTGGTAAGACAAGAACTAGTCGAGGATTAGGAAAAGTACTCTAGCAATAGGACTAGAACTTATCTATTCTTGTAAATCAACTGACCTGTAACCCTGCCCCCCGCAATATAAGGTGAGGCAAAGACCCCCCCTCCAAAGAAATTCAATCCAACTAACACACAGGACGTAGGGTATTATGCAATCTAGCGGTCCGAACCTGTCTAAATCATGTGTCTGCATCTACCTTTGAGTTCCTGAGCTCGATGAGCCCCACTAACCAAAAACAATACCTCGGGAACCCCCCTCAGTAGGTTGCTGGGTCTAAACACCGACAGCTGGTGCGCTAGGTAGGGGGTCTTGTTGAGGATCCACTGACGAACTCAATGGCACAAGTCATCATCAAGCCAATCGTCGCATTTGAAGCATGCGCGACATTCATCTTCGACTCCTGGGTTTGTGTTGTAGATGGTGCTGGAAATTTCCACCGCCACTTTGCATCGACACCAGGGAAGAAGCAACAAAATATGAAGCTCCAACGTTAAGCTCTGGAGGATCTTGTCGAGAATTTCGATAAATTTTCAATTTTTGACTTAGTCAAAGGCTAGGGGGATGAGTCCAAGTACAACTCAACTTCTCCCACCAGTTGGATTGACCCGCATGAGCTAGCGCATAAGCCATCATGCGAATTGGACTACCACCCAAGTCAATTCCCAATCGGAGTCCGCAATGCGACCACCCCTTATCATGCTACCTTGTCCAGATCACAATCCAATACAGATACTGTCAAGGATCTCGATTACTACTCGGACCTGGACGAGGAGACCCCTTTATCAGGTCCGCAGCAGGATCAGGTGATCGCATCAACTCCCCAAGGCAGATTCGTCTGCTGGCCTAACATGAAGCCACTTGCTCTCGCCAAGGACGATGATTCACGCCTCATCACCTACCTTGATACCCTCCCGTACCCGAAGGGAACTCCTCTATCGCCCATCTATGAAGAGGGCGACACTACGGAGGTCATCATCTTGTGTTCTGGAAGCTACTCTCCAGAACGAGAGCTCTTCGTTCTTATTACTGGATAAGAGAGCGAAGAAGAAGAGCAACGGGACAGAAACCTGCGACACAAGCATCACCCGGATGATGTTTCGCAGGATGAGCTCATCGCCAATGTTGTTGGAGAAGAGACTGAAGCTCAAAGAACTTGAT
Source organism: Setaria italica (assembly GCF_000263155.2). NCBI lineage: Eukaryota > Viridiplantae > Streptophyta > Magnoliopsida > Poales > Poaceae > Setaria > Setaria italica. The sequence goes on along the minus strand of NC_028455.1, from coordinate 7,631,980 downwards.
GACGAGCAAGAAACGATGCAAGAGCAGAGCATCACCACTGCCTTGCAGCAGACTTACCAATCCAGAACCTGGATAATGCCTTTGAAGCAGTTCAAACACGTCATCATCGTACTCCTCTGGCTACCATCGCGTCTATTGATCTCATCACCCACAATGCCTCAAACAAGTACACAAGACAATTGGCTCAACTGGCGAAACTCGCTTATGAACAACTCAATTAGTCCAACGTTCCCCATCCCAGCATAGTCAACCTGGCAGTAGCCATAGAGGCCCTCCGTCCAGACCAAGACAACCTGGAGCAGAGGGTAGTCGGGCAGGACCATCGAGAGGCCGCGGCCGCCGGGGGACCAACCCAGAACCCAAGTGCCCAGCATAAGACCTCTGCAAAAAGATCAACGCCAGTTGTGACGCCCGTACCATCATCGAAGGATGGCGTCGCGAGCGCGAGCTGGAAGTCGAACACCCAGGAGATGATTCTGACGGGTTCCCCGCCTTCTCAAGACGTGTGAGGATGACCATTCTACCCCAAAAATTCAAACCGTCGGGTATCACCAAATACGATGGCAAGCTGGATCCAGTCAAATGGCTACAGTGCTACTCGCTGTCAGTACAAACAGCTGGGAGGAACGATGAGACCAAAGTCATCTACTTTCCCATCTGCATGGAGGTGGTGCTACTCACATGGCTCGACTCATTGGATAAGAATTCCATTGACTCATGGAAGGACCTCAAGGTAGCATTCACCAACAACTACGCGGGGGCAATGCAGCGTCCTGGCAATGTCACAGCCGTCCAAGAAAGGTGGCGGTAAGAATCAAGACAGGCCCTCGTTCAACGAGCTCCTGAAGAAACAGTGCCAATGGCACCCATACCACAAGCACTCTGCGATAGATTATTTCAGTCTACACAGAGTCATGAAAGATCTGCCATTACCATATCTGGCACCAAAGACAAGGGCAAGGCCAAGGAAGATGAAGACGATGGTGACAATGGCAAGTTACAGAACCCATCCAACACCATCAACATCATCTTCGACGAAACACCGGGTACTGCTAGGTACTGCTACTAAGCGGTCCCAGAAGCTTGCCCTTCGAGAAATAATGTCCATTGAACTTGCGACACCAACGTTTCTCAAATGGTCCGAGGTGTCAATTACCTTCTCCAGGAAAGACCAATGGACTAGTTTCTCAGACCCAGGATGTTATCCCCTCATCCTGGACCCAGTTATCGCTGGCTCCAGTATCACTAAAGTACTAATCGATGGCGGTAGCGGTCTCAACGTACTATTTGCCAAGACAATGAAGAAGATGGGCCTCGACATCACCGATATGCTCACCCCAACGAACTCTCCATTCTATGGGATTGTCCTGGGCAATGCGACTGTACCCCTCAGATAGGTGGTTTTGCTAGTTACCTTTGGGACCAAAGAAAACTACCAAATAGAAAACATCCGGTTCGAGGTAGCAGACTTTGAAATATTATACCACGCTATCCTCGGAAGACCAGCATTGGCCAAATTCATAGCTATCATGCACTATGTGTACTTAATACTCAAGATGCCAGGTCCCAAGGGAGTACTCTCCCTGCGCGAAGACTTGAAGAGGTCATACAACTGTGACACGGACGTTGTTCAGCTAATAGCAACTACTCAAGTACCAAACTCGATGATGCAAGTCTTCACCGCATCCAAGAAACTATCCTTGTCAGAACTCGAGATCCTAGAAAAGAAGTTGGGGGCAGCCAAGGTCAAGCTGGCAAATGAAGTAGATGTCAAAGCCATTGACATTGAGACTAGTGATAGCTCCAAGACATCTTTGATTAGCACAGGGCTGGATCCTAAATAGGAAAGCACGCTCGTCAACATCCTCTAGGCCAACCAAGACATCTTCGCGTGGAAACCAGTGGATATGCTAGGGGTGCCCAGGGAGTTGATCGAGCACTCACTAAATTTGAATCCAAAAGCTACACCAAAAAGGCAACACCTACAATGATTCACCCAAGACAGAAGGGAAGCCATCCAAAAAGAGCTAGCCAAACTATTCGTGGTGGGCTTCATAAAAGAAGTCTATCATCCAAAGTGGCTCGCTAATCCCGTCCTGGTGCGAAATAAAAATAACAATGAGTGGAGGATGTGTGTCGACTACACAGATCTCAACAAGAACTGTCCAAAGGATCCCTTCAGGATCCCTAGGATTGATCAAGTTATTGACTCCACAGCTGGATGCGTCCTACTCTATTTTCTCGATTGCTACTCGGGGTATCACCAGATAGCTCTCAAGGAAGAAGACCAGATCAAGATTGCATTCATCACCCTATTCGAAGCTTTCTACTACCCAACAATGTCTTTCGGGTTGAAGAACACAGGTGCTACTTATCAACATGCAATTCAGGAGTGCTTCCAGAAGCAGCTGCACTGCAACGTGGAGATATACGGGGACAATGTGGTTGTAAATATAAGAAATCTCGAAAACCTGATTGCAGATTTAGAAGAAACACTCGCGAGATTGTGGGAATAACAGTGGAAGCTCAACCCAACAAAATGAATCTTCGGTGTACCCTCCAGGAAACTACTCAGATTCATCATCAGTCACCGAGGAATTGAAGGAAACCCCGAGAAGATCTTTGCCATCACCGACATGCATGCCCCATCATGCATGAAGGATGTCCAAAGCTAACTGGATGCATGACAACTCTTAACAGATTCATCTCAAGGCTTGGAGAACGGGGCCTACCCTTCTTCAAACTACTCAAGCAGCAAGACAAGTTTTAGTGGACCGAGGAGGCAGATCAAGCCCTGCAACAATTAAAGGACTTTTTATCGAAGCCACCAGTCCTTATGGCGCCAAACCCCAACGAAGACTTGCTGCTTTACATCACCACGACCACCAACATTGTCAGCACGACAATCGTGGTTGAAAGACCAGAACTAGGCCATATATACAAAGTACAGAGGCCCGTTTACTTCATCAGCGAGGTGTTGTCAGATTCCAAGGTAAGATACCCGCTAGTCCAAAAATTTCTATACGCAATACTACCCACCTCGCGGAAGCTACAACACTACTTCCAGGAGCACAACATCTATGTCGTCACAGACTTCCCCCTAAGGGCAAGTACATTGGTGTCGTCTATTAGGCGGTCTCATGCATTGACACGTAATCTTGAGACGATTTAACAGGCAACCTGTACAATGGGTTGTCCTATAAGTTGTTTGGTAGTGGTATATATAATTCCTTAATTTGTGCATAAGAAAAATAAAATATTATGAGTTGCATGGCAACAATAACTCGTACAATGGTTGTTAAGTTGTCTCGTAGTCCTACAATTTAGCTCATGAGGTGGTTGTTTCGCGATGCAACGACCTCTTTCTCTCTCCTCGCTCTCTCTCCTCCACATCATCAAAAATCCTATGTGGCACTGCATGAGACGACCTATGAGACTGCTGACGTGTAGCAATGTACTTGCTCTAAGAGAAATTCTCCACAAACAGGATGCAACGGGAAGAATATCTAAATGGATGGTAGAACTCGGAGTATTTTCCCTAGAATTTAAGTCTAGGATTATGATCAAGTCCCAGGCACTAGTCGATTTCATGGCAGAATGGCGGGAAAATCAACTATCAACGCCAGCTGAGCATCCAGAGCATTGGGTCATGTATTTCGATGGATCACTCAAGCTTGAAGGCGCCGGTGTAGGAGTAGTCTTAATATCTCCCAAAGACGAACAACTCAAATACGTCTTGCAAATCTTCTGTGAAGTGTCCAACAATGAAGTTGAATACGAAGCGCTACTGCATGAGCTTCGTCTGGTAGTCTCGCTAGAAATCAAGCGATTGTTGGTCTACGGTGACTCACTGGTGGTGATCAATCAGGTCAACGATGAGTAGGATTTCCATAAGAAGAACATGGATGTGTATTCCCTAGAAGCATGCAAGCAAGAGAACAAATTCTTAGGTATAAAGTTCCACCATGTAGTTCGCGACAACAACGTAGACATGGATCTCTTATCCAAGCTCGGATCTACTTGTGCTCAAGTTCCAGCAGGGATTTTCATCCATGAGATACACAAGCCATCAATAATGGAGCTACCACCATCAACAACCACTAATTGAGGTCATGCCGCACCAGATCGAGAGGTCATGATGATCGACGCAGACTAGAGAGCTCCCTTCATCGACTACATCAAGGAGTACAAGTTACCTCCAGACAAAACAGAGCCAGAACAAGTCTCATGACGCAGCAAAAACTATGTTCTAATCAAAGACAAGCTTTACAAAAGAGGCGCATCATCAGGAGTACTCGTGAAGTGCATCTCACGGCAAGACGACAAGGACATACTGGAGAAAATTTACAAAGATATTTGCGGCAACCACGCATCCACACGAACGATCATGGGCAAATCTTTCATAGCAGGATTCTACTGGCCTACAGCTCTTGATGACGTTGAGGAGCTATTACGCCGATGCCAGGGGTGCCAATTCTTTTCCAAGCAACAACACATCCCTTTCTACAAGCTGATCACCATACCACCCTCTTGGTCCTTTACATGTTGGGGGCTTGACATGATTGGCCCACTGTCCACAGCGCTTGGAGGGTTCAACCGAGTACTAGTGGCAATTGACAAATTTACCAAGCGGATCGAGGTGAAGCCATTAACCTGCCCCAAAGCAGATAGAGGACTTGACTTCCTCGGTGAAATTATCTATCGCTACGGCTTCCCCAATCGCATTATCACAGACCTAGGCTCCAATTTCAACAATCATGAGTTCTGGGAATACTGCGAGAACAATGGGATCGATGTCCGGTATGTTTGTCGCTCATCCGTGGGCCAATGGACAGGTTGAGCGTGCCAATAGGATGGTACTGGAAGCTCTCAAAAAAGGTTGCATGATATTGGAAACACGAAAGGGGGTAGGTATCTCAAAGAACTACCCAATGTCCTCTGGGGGCTTTGTACCCAGCCATGCAAGCCTACAGGGCAATCTCCCTACTTCCTAGTCTACGGATCCGAAGCTATCCTTCCTGCCGACATCATGTGGTAATCTCCAACAGTTGAGCAGTATGAGGAGGGCGCAGCAGAAGAAACAAGGCGTCTAGACTTAGATAGCCTCGAAGAAACTCGCTGTGCAGCGCTCATCCAGTCTACAAAGTACCTTGAAGGAATCCGCCGCTATCATGATCGTAACGTCAAAGAACGTTCATTCAATATAGGCAATATGGTCCTCAAGCGTATCCAAGACACCAAGGGGCTGCACAAGCTAAACTCACCATAGGAGGGACCGTTTATAGTCTCCAAGGTCACTGGACCTGGGTCATATAGGCTCCAACATCTTTCTGGTGAAGACGTCGACAACTCATGGAACATAGAGCAACTCTAGCGATTTTATCACTAGTTTACATATTCATGTATATCGGCCATCGGCCGTAGTTGAATTACAATTCAATAAAGCAGTCATATTTTCATCATAATTTGACTACTTATTTCTGCCTTATCGCGGCTTGCAGAAGCAAGTTCACAGTAATCCTAGTGAGCTATTCAACTCCCTGGGCAAAACCGACCAAATCGCGGCTTGTAATAACATGTCCGCAAAACTCCTCAAAGCTATTCAGCTCCCACGGCAAAAGTCGCAGAAATACAGCTTGTAATAACAAGTATTCAAAATTTTGATGAGTGATTCAACTCACTGAACAAAATTGTCCAATCACGACTTGCAAAGCAAGTCTGCAGTAAACTTCATGAGTCAGTTAACTCATTAGACAAATTTGTTCCTTAGTGGCTTGCAAAAAAGAAGCCATCATTACCTCAGGAGTTAATTAACTACTTGAGTAACTATTCACCAGACAAATCTGTCTAGTCGTGGCTTGTAATAACAACTTTGTAGTTCCAGGTTTTCCAGAGCGCAACATCAATACAACATAGAGAGGTTGTAAAAATAGGCTCTAGTCGAAGAAACCTTGAAGAGACTACTCACCCAGGAGGTCTAACTACCCAGATACCTTGAGTACTCATCCTCCACAAAAGGAGTCGCATCCTAAGTGCTCTACATCATGTATTTGAAAAGTCTCATCAAAGAAGCCTTGTGCACAGACACCCACATCTACCGTATGAGCAAAAATCAGAGGAGATCGTGGGATGCACTAAAAACAAACAAGTCAAAAGTAACAAAGATTGCAACAAGACTTAGAATTATTTACATTTCAAAGCATTTCATACTTACAACACAAGAACTAATGTTTGTTTTTTATACAAGACTACTCAAGGTCTAGATGATTTGCTACTTCTTCTATGATGGGGTCCATTTCTTGCAAGTACTACTAGAAAAGTTCGGCTGAGCAGTCCTCTGTTATTCCCTCTGCAACAGGAGCCAAATCAGCTTGAGGATAGAAGGACTTGATGAAGCTCAGTAGCTGCTTGGAGACAGACTTTGCCATCTTTTGAATGTAGCTGGTGAATTTTGCTGGCATGTCTTTGAGTACTTCGGACAGTGGGCGGGGCTCTACACCCTCAATTGGGGGCTCCACCATGTCCACTATCGGCTGGGCTACTTAAAAAATCTCCTTCAGAGCAAGTTTCGCAGCCTCCAGCTCGGCTTCGCGCTCCAGTTTGGTCTTCATGGCATTGACCAAGTTGACCTCATCGTCTTCACGCATTTTTTTCTCTTTCTTCAGGTGATGATTCAGGTTCTCATATAATGATACCAGCATATCATATTGATCTGTGACCCGGTAGTAAGAGTTCTTCCAATCGGTGACTTGACCCTGGAGATCTTCCTTCAACTTCTCGAGCACTACACAAATAATACACAAGAGGATCAATATTACACACAAAATCAGTACTCGAAATCCAAGGAAGAAGGGCAATTACCTTTCATCTGCCAGTTCAACAACTTGTTACGCCCCTTGAGATGATCTTTCTCCTCCTCCAGCTATTAGATACGATTCCCAAATTCAGTGGCTTGTCCGTCGTACTTCATCAATAGCCGGGAGGAGTACTCTCTCTCCTTGGCAAGTTCCTTTGCAAGGGCCTCACCACGGAGTACTGAATTCCCATAGCCTTGAAGCATCTGAGACTTCCGCCAGGAGCGTTTGATGACATCATGCGCCAAAGAGTAGGTACTCGTATCAGGGCAATGGATACTAATTACAAGTTATGGAAAGAACTGGATCAAGCATAACCTCTGCATAAGCACCAATATGATAGTGCATCTCCATTATTCCGGCTACCATATCAATATTCAGTAGGGACTCGTCGATCAGCTGGATATCTTCAAGAGTAACTTCTTTGGGTGCCATGCGATCCGCATGGACTTCAGAATCTACTGTACTGAGCAGAACCACAGCAAGTCTTGTCGACGGACCTGGCTCGGAAGATGGGTCAGCTGCCATGACTTCCAGCACTTCTGCTGCTTCAATCTCTACCTCTGACTCAAAGGCTATGAGAGTAGCCATGGTGCCAGAGTAAGTCGCCACCACGTCGTGGGGCACTTGTTGCTTGGGGGCTAGCACTATGACATTAGTCAAGGATGATATAACATCCTGCATCAACGCTACAACAAGAGATACATCACCTGGATTGCTTATCATTGTAGGGTGTTCTTTTGGTTGTGGGCTTGCTTGAGCTGAAGACACATCCTGGACTGACTGGCTACTGCCATCAGTCACGGGCTTCAAGCCAGGTCCTCCTAAGTCCACATCAGAAGATTTTCTACATACGGCAAAGTTTTAGAGACATCAACAAGTCAATCATTAGCGACAATTAGTACTCAAAGGAGCAGCAGGACATACCTTGTGGATCTCCTCAACTTCAGAGAAGGTTCCCTGTCAGGAGGAGTGGCTTGATGGTTAGATTCGGTTTCTTTGGCGCGGCTTGAATGGTCGCAGCATGATCATCACTAGCCTTTGCCACCGCCTCTGCTCTTCGGGTAGTTCTTGCACCGGTAGGGTCCACCTCACTCACAGGAGGTTCTCGATCATCATCAATTTTGATCACCTCCTCGATAACCAGCAGCTTATATTGAGCGGCCTCAGCAGTCGCCTTCTCCGCCTCGGTCACCTCTTCGAGTACCTACAAACCACCAATGCCATCTTGAGTAGACATGGTGGTATCGAAATTGTATATTGGGAGTACTCGATCCTCAGGATCTTCTCCTTCCTCATAAGTAATTACCATAGGGGGTACGTCCTCTGTGGTGACAGACTTCTTGATGGCTCGCTTCGCAGCGATGGACTGTTTCTTCCTTGGTGGCAGAGGAATCGCACCCTCAAGATCATCATCAGTCGCGCACTTTGTTGATCCTGAGGATGACCCGGCCTTATCAGGTGGCCAGGCCTTGATTTCAAAGTCCTCCGCAGCATCAGAACTCAAGCTGTTGGAGGCCTCGAGTGCTTCCTCATCATCATCATCACTCTCAGCGCTCTCTATTGTATGAACATGTGGAGTGGCTTCGCAAACATCTTCTGATCCAGGAGGAGGAGGCGCAGAGCAATACAAATTGACATCTTCCTGCACATAAAGACAAGTTAGTAAACTCAGACATTATAAAATAAGTACTCGAGGGGTGCAGCCATGGGTACTTATAGGCTTTGGTCGGTTGGCAGTGCAGAATTCTCGCACAATGGTGGGGATCTTGCCCACATGCTTGAACATCTGCTTCAACCTTACCATAATCTCGTCTGTGCTGAGTTCTTTAGGAGACAACTTTGATGAGTCATTAACACAAGAGTACTCGTAGCCCTAATGGCATCGCTACTCCAGGGGATAAATTCGCCGCTTCATGAAGCTAAATGCTACCCAGACTCCAGTCAATCCTTCTTGCTTCAGCTTGAATATCCTGTCCAAGAGCTCAGGTAGTTGCAGGCAGTCTCCATGGGTTGGCTCATCCAGCCATCTGTTGTTCCAGGTGGGGCGATGCTATGTTAACTTGGGGAGTTTGGAATCGTGGTTGCCAATACAAGACCACTTCTCCTTCCACGCGGCATGTGAATCTATCTGCTCATAGTCCAAGTAGAGGTTGCTGAGCTTCTCCCTCATCTAAATTCCGGCACCTCCGACTACTTGGGTGTGCTCCCTCTTTGGTTGTAGCTTCACGCAGATAAACATCCAAAAAAGTTGGAAGTGGGGCCTAATCCCCAAGAAAGCTTCACAAAGATGCACGAAAATGGCAGTATGCAGAATGTTGTTGGGGTTTTATGTGAACTAGCTCCAACTTGTAATACTCCAACAGACCTCGGAAAAAATCAGATGCAGGCAAAGCAAGATCATACTCAATGAAGTGAACGAAGATTACCGTTTCATCCAGATACTCCTCCAATGGCCATGGGTTGCGAAGGCGGGTCTCCAGTTGATGAAATCTCAATCTTGAAGCAGATTGGCAGCCACCAACTCCTTGATCTCTTCCTCCTTCAAAGATGATCGTTTCCACACACACATAGGAGTTGGCGGCGCAGTTTGTTCTGTCTTCCCGTACTTAGGTGCCGGCAGTTGCGGCTCCTTCTTCTTGTCCGACTTCTTCTTCTTGTCTTCCACGGCGGGCTTCACAGCACAGCTTTCCTCCCCATCCTGGATCCTGGATGTCACGAGTTTTTTCTGTCGCATGCTTGGGAGCTAAGTGGTGGGGGATGGTGGTGCTAGCGCTCGAGGATCGGGCAGCGGCGGCACTAGGGCTACAGTGTGGAAGTTGAAAGAGCAGATGGCAAAGGTAAAACAGAAGGGGTGATTTTCTCCATTATTTATAACCGTGGCGCAGTAACAGTAGCGTGAATAAAGGAATATTCAGGTTTAACGGACCCGAAGATTTTGCGGCACCGGATTAGCAGTTACCTCTATTTTCGGAAGAGATAAGATTTCCGTTCAAAGATGGTCACGTTGGCCAGAGGTTGATCCTTATACCCACCAAACTAGTCGGATAACCACTCATGCATTTTACTCTTTCTAAAAGAAATCTATACTAGATTATTGGTTCCATGAATCAACTATGTACGTACTTATGGTGAATGCATCTTTTTTATTATATTCTCCGTATCTCTCTACCTGATAAAGCCGTACTTGCATTTTCTCCGTACTGCCTGCCTCAATTTTCACCGGTGAGTTAACCAACCTTTGGCCATTTTTGGCCAGTTTGAACGCGAGAATTTACAGAAATCTTGCACTGATTCATGTGAAACTTGTGTGTACGTGCATGTTGATTGACCTTGCAGGGAGATGTAGATACCCAAGCTGGTTACGTGGCTAGTTGGCAAACATGGGTTCGGGGAGGTGTAAAATGGCCTCCCCTATCAGCTAGACATTCGGCTTAATTATTCACGTTGCATGCGTATTAGTATTTACCGGTCATAGTTTACAACATTCTTTTCTTCAAATGATTGAGAAAAGAATACTTGTATGTACCCTTTGGTAAAGTTTTTGTTTGGGTATTTAATTTTTACCCTAGCTACCATTAATTATTTAAGATTGATGATGTTAGAAGTTCTAGAAAAGGTCAATATAACTTTTTTAATGGAAGAAAAACTATTAAAACTTTGGGAAGTACATACTCCTTATTGCATACTCCCTCCATCCCAAAAAATAAATCATTCTACGATTCAAAATTTATCCAAAAAATAAGTCATTATACTTAATTTGGTATGCATGTGCGCATGTGCATGTAGGCATGCAGCAGCCAATTAGTGCTAAATATAGCTAATAAATAGGGGCAATCGAGATCATTTTACCTCCTCGTTGTTCTATCCTAAAATTCCTAGGATGACTAATTTTGTGGGGATGGAGGGAGTATATGGCATGGGAAGACACGTAAAATGCATACAAAATTTACGGGTCTTTTACTCAATTTCAACATCACTTCTCCAATTGATGCCACCAGAAAAGAAGAAACAAGCATAGGTTGGCTCGGGAGAAGGTAAAACAACCTCCCTATCACCGAGCCATTCGGCATAGCTTTGGACCATGACTTCTAGCTTTTACAATAAAAAGTTGAAACAAACATGCAATAAAATTTCTCATATTCCACAATCTACACATCCTAGAATCCATAATCCAGCAATCCATCTCCCACCAGCTTTTGCTAGATTGTGCAATAAAATGTTTACTCATGATACCATTACAAATATAACGTATCATCTATTTTTTTTAGCTCGGTTTACATTGAGACCACGAGGAAAGGAGGGCCATGGATGCCTAGCCATGGCTACAATATATGCGGAGAGAAAGAGGCGGAAGGCATAGGTAGGAGGAAGAAGATAATATGGCCTACTTGTAGTTGAGAGAAAGAGGCCACAATCCACAATCCAGGTCTCCAAACAACTCAGCTTTTGGACCAACAGCTTTTATTATCAAGATTTCAACAATCCACGGTCCTTATTCAACAAAAAAAAATATGTCCAGATTTTTCAAAATTCAAAGCTGAAACGAAAAGGCCCTTATTCACATTGTGTGCATGATAGCATATATTTACAACTCAATGTCTACAACACTCCAACTATTTGAGAAAAGAATACTCTATATATATGAATAATATCTTTGGTAACGTTTTTGTTTTGGCATTTTTTACCCTACCATTAACTATCTAAAATTGAATATGTTAATCGTTCTAAAGAAAGGTCAATGTGCTTCATCACCCGATGAAGGTTACAAGAAGAATGACCTTAGATGCTTGGAGGTTATTTTTAATAACGGCTGATATGCATAAAACTTAGGAGTCACTTTATGTTATTTTTCATAGTGGTACACGCACGTAATTCAGATATAGATTAAAGATGTCGCTTTAGACTATTGTGTCAAAAATGACTTAGTATTCTCTATATTAGCAATAATTTAGAAGCACATATTTATTTTTGAAATAGCATATGTAGGTCATTTAGATGCAGATTTAACGGTTATTTTTTGTTACTTTTAATAATGGTAGATATTGGTAATAGTAAGATATAGCTCATGATTTGTCAAAGAAAAAATATATATGTGAAAGATTGACCAATAATTTCTATTAAAATAGGACATCTCAAAGAAAGGTAATTAAATACATATTTTTGAAAGTACTTTTCATGGTGAATCACAATATCATTCTTTTTTTGCAAATCACACAGTACAGACGCAAACGCTCACAAATACATACGCAACCCTACAAACACATGCACGCAACCCTACCCCTATGAGCACCTCCGAAAGACTGAGTAGGCAAATTCTCGATATTGATGAAGTCACTACTGGCACCTCGCTGTCGACGGGTACATCGCCTACCAGTGAAAGATTAGTGCTGGTCAAATCCTTGAATAAATCCAGAAAAATACGAGCACCAGTGCGGAGTCGAGGACTCGAACCCTAGTGGGCAGGTTCCACCACAAGGAACCTTACCAGCTGAGCTACACTCACTTCGCAATCATAATATCTTTCTTACAGGGTTAATATATTTAAATTTTTTAACATTGGTGGTAAAATTTAAAAAGACTTCGATAAGTGAAAATCCTAAAACGACGTGTATTTTGAACCGGAGCAAGTATTTGTTTAAAACTCAGCTTGTCTTTCATGGAACAAGGGGGGAGGGCGGGGGGCACAGCATGCAGAGACGCAGCACTCGATAGAGGCGCATGTCGGTCGTCACTACAGTGGCGGAGGAAAATTAGATGGCGAGAGGTAAGTAAATACTTCGTCCGTTGCAAATTGTTTGACATTTTTAGATTTATAGATTTTGCTAACAGGCCTCTAGCTTAGTTGGTTAGGTGGCTCTAGTGGCCCGCAGGTCGAGTTTTTTTTTAGATTTTGCTATGCACGTTGATACAAACTTATGTTTACGTAGTAAAATTTATTTTTTAAAATCTATAGTAAAATTTATGAATATAGAAATAGCAAGACAACCTAAAATTTGGACGGATCGAGTAAAAATAAAGATCAAGAAGGAGGGAGGGCCCACCGTACAGGCCAGAGTGGGAAAAGAGATGGTCGCCGCGACAGACAAGGGAGCACTGTGCGTGGGGGCTCTGACTCGCTAGCCGCCGTCCCCAGCGCACGTACCGCGGTGCAATGTCGTAGTGGCCTTTTGGTCCCCCAATCATTCTCTCTCCCCCTCTCTCTCGTCACCTTCCTCCCCTGTTTGTAGAGAGAGAAACGCGTAAAGGTAGACAGAGAAACGGACATAATATCAGTGAAAGGGAAAGTTAGAGAGAGAGAGAGTAGTGGTCCAGCAGGCCGGTGAACGTAGTGCCCGGGGGGGGGCAGGGTCTTCCTACTCCCTGCTCAGCCTTGCTCTCGTCTTTAGTGCGATACGCACAAGCACTAGGCAACAAAAGCAGCAGCAGCTGGTCTCCACGCACTGAACCTTTCCCGGCCCATGTACGCACGTACGCCGTCGTCATGCATGCATGCATGGCCGCCGCCCACGCCCACATACGCACGTACGTACTGGTATACATGCATACATCTTGCTGCCCACTTGCCCTCCTCCTTCTACATGCATCACCTTTGACCTTGCAAGTAGAAGAGGAATGACTGATCTTGTGACCTCCTTATTGACTTGGGTTAATCTGCCAGGCCATGGTTAATCGCTCTCGTGATGCGCTGATGGTATTGACTGACTTTTTTTTTTGACCATGTTGTACGATTAGGGTCGAGGAATTAAACCAGTACTAACGCCAAACCAGAGACCTGAGCTCGGAAAGAGACGTACGGCGACCAAGAGTGCGTGCTCCACTACAGCTGCATCAGGTGCATCTTGCTTGCATTGGTTACTCCTGTTATATTAGGTGGCGCATACAGTGGCGTAGCCAGAAACTGGAGTTTTAGCTTGTTAGGGGCCAGTAGTTTGTTAGGGGCTAGTAGAGTGTTAAAGTTTTCAAAATTTGGTTAAAATTTAAATTTTATAGTGGAAATTTGCATGGCTTAGAGGGGTCCGGCCCCTGCTGTCCCCCCTCTGCCTACGCCACTAGGCGCCTGGGTTGTTCTAGCGAGCGACCGAGCGAGGACGAAAGTAAAAGAGAGGAAACATACGTGCTAGTTGCATTGCAAACATATAGACTATATATTACTTCATCCGTTTGAAATTGTAACTTGTTTTAATTTTTTCTAGATTCACAGATATTATTATGCATCTAAGCATAAACTATATTTAGATGCATATCAAACATTATGCATCTAAAAATACAAAACTGCGGAGGGAGTAGCTAGCAGCAGCATACATGATGAACAATGGATCGATCGGTCGGGACCATATGCATGCGCGGCCTGCATGGACCCGGCGGCCGACCGGCCGAGCGCGACGGTTCCACGGCCGCCGCTCAGTGGTGGCCGGTCGCTTTTGCCCGTGGGGATGCGCCCGCGCGTGTCCCGTGTGCGCCCCGCCGTGCCGGGACGAATCGCGCGGATCCAGAATCCACATCCATCCATGGCTCCGATCCACCCATCCATCCATCCATGGATCGCCCCCAGCCTAGCCATAGCTACCAGTGTACACATGAGCATCAGTGTGTCTGTACTCTGTACCAGTCTATACTGCCACCACTAACTACACCACTAGAAATCTAGAATCATTGACAGCTGAGCTGCTGCTGCTTCGTTCGTCGTCGTACAGGGCTACCTGTATCTAGCGTGCACGGCTTGTCGTTTCCTTGTACTGCTGCAGCTGCTCATCGAGTAGATCTCGATCGGCCCCCTGGCTAGTGTAGTAGGAGTAGGCATTCAGTTTAGTTACACGCAGGTGACACATTGTGACTTGAGAGATGATGGGACTCATATCTACTGCCCTCTCTCTGTATTTATGCGCTTGCTTGTTGCCTCGCTCGCTGTGGACGGGCGGGTCGCGTGTACGTTGCTAGCCTTTTCGCCCTCCTGCAGGGGGTCAAGGCACGGCAAGGTGATCCAATAACAGCCAACGTGCTATTGTACTGCAGATAGACATATATTTGCGTTGTTCTGGAGAAAGTTAGCCGACGGACAATGTTTATTCAGGGGTGTTGAGTGACCATCCTTTTTATTTTTTTGAAAGAACAACGGGGGTGGAGGATGCCCACCTGGACCATTCATCGATCGAGATCATAATGTGGGGAGCCTCCACGTACGTGGCAAGTACGCGCTCCATTACAGGTGTTAGGATGGGGAAGCTATAGTATACTACACTCGAGCATTTTTACTCCTCCCCACACTCGAATTTAGTTGCCTAATCATTCCATACCACAACTACTTCTTCTTCTTGAGCTCCGGCCAAGTTAGGTTTTGGGGTTAGGGTTCAGGGTGCGGGTTATCTATGGTCTCCGAATATAGTGGGAGCTCCGGGGTGGCTCGCCGGCCAGCGGTGCTGGTGGTCTGTTGACACCAATTTTTGACCAGAGTAAACCACTGTGGATAAGGTTCTGGCAGCCAATGAAGGAGAGAGAAAGGCTCTGTTGATAAAGCCGTGTTGACCAAGACCAGCCGTAGTTGACTAGGGTTCCAGAAGCTGATAGAAGACTTGATGGGTCCAATCCGAGAAGAAAGCGACTCCATCAAATAAGGGAAAACATGGAGATTTATCATTAGTAGTTTTTAGAAATAGCTGTAATAGTTCATGTCATATTCAACTAGGATTTTAGGTTCCTCCAGAATATAAATATAAACCCATGAGCCTTGTAAACAACGCCGCGCCGCTAAAACCCTATGAGTAGGAGTAGAGTAGATTCGACGAGTTCCTTCTAGCGCGCAAGGCTGCATCAGCTTCGATCTCGAGCAAGCTTGTAAGTACCGTCATCCGGTCATTACGACCTCTATCAGAACTTTCTAAGTTAAGTCTTATATTCTAATATTGTCGTGTGGCTTGTTATCGAGTTATCTTAGATTGCAAGTAGAACTTTCTAGGCTTTGTCCAATATTCTGCTTGTATTTGACGTTGCCCAAGTTATCGAACGGCTTAGATCTGATTATATTATCTTCATCAGCTCCCTTGCCTTGTTTAAACATTCACAGTTATCAGATCGTGTCAGCTGGTAGACTCCGCATGCCTTTATTGCTTTACATATGCTAGGTCCGATAGATCTTTACCCCTGCCCCTCGTATTGCTAACCGTCAGGCCTCTGACGTCAACGTGCTACCATTGAGAGCTGATGCTTCAGTCGGATCTTATCCATATCTCACATAAGTATGATGACATCATCGAGCCAATAGGGGCGCATGCGAGGCCTTGCTACCACGAGCCTGTCTGTTAAGATTAGCAGGTCGAAGTTAATACCCTCTCACCGTGTTACCTTATCTAAGTTCAATTACACAGTCATGACATTGATTAGACTTTGTTACCTTAATAGGCTTGTAAGCGGTAGGCAAGAGGTCTTTGGTGATTGTGCTCTAGCCTTTTACGTTGTCAGATCAAGGTTAATGCCCTCTCATTCATGTTGCCTTATCTAAGTTCAATACACTTATCAAGACATTAATTAAGTGGAAGATTTGGAGATGATGTTCCATAAGTATTACTATGTGGAAGCTTCAGAGATGAAGCTGACGAATCTCATAATGATGAAACAGAGAAACGGAGAGCCAGTGGCTGCGTTTACCCAAAGGTTCAGAGAAGTGCGCAATAAATGCTATAACATGTACTTAACCGATGGGCAGTTAGTGGAATTGCCTTGTCAAGGGCTGCTAGACTCTACTAAGGAAAAGTTTGCTCCTCAGGATTTTAACAGTCTAGCACATCTGGTGCATAAGGTTTTGGTTCATGAGAGCTGATTCCAGAGTTCACGCAGGAATAAGTATGGGGTCTCCAACTTCAAAGCATATGATTCATCCGATGAAGACTCTGATGCTGATGGAGAAGTTAGTGTTGCGGAATGGGTTAAGAGCAAGAAGCCGATCTCATACCTATGGATCAAAACCAGCACAGAGATATATGACTTCGGCATCACCAAAGCCGACAAGATCTTTGACCTGCTGTTACAAGAAGGACAGATCAAGTTACTCCGGGTCACAAGATTCCGCCGGCTGAGGAGCTCAAAAAGAAGAAGTATTGCAAGTTCCATAACTCTGTCACACATCATACTAATGTCTGCAAGACTTTCCATCAACATATCCAAATAGCTATAGAGTAAGGAAGGCTTAAAGTTGATGACTCAAAGAACCTGATGAAGGTCGACAAGCATTCATTTCCAGCTATCAATATGGTGGAACCTGCATCAATCGACAAGAAAGATGAATCAAGACTCCAGTCAATTTTGCTCATGTCAAAGAGGGCAAAGGAATCTGGCGTAGTAGACCCAAGGGTGCAAGTATTAGCCTAAGAGTTCAAAAGAGAGTGTGTTGGGCTCAGGAAGTTGAGGGAGCTGAAGCCAGCCAATCCATCAGGAAACCCAAGGTGACTTCCAAGATGCTGATCAACGAATACCAGCGTAGATGGGAGGCTAATGAAGATAGGGAGGAGGACAATAGAAGCAAGTTCGAGTCACATTGGAACTTTCCTTTCTTCCAATACTGTTGGAATCAAAAGCTAAGGCTACCATCGACTGTTAATTGCCTAGAATGCAGCTGACAATATCAAGAATATCGTGATTCCAAGAGACAATGCCGATCAGTGCATGAATGTTTGAAGTATTAGTCTCCAAGGCATTGCCAAGCAGTTGAGGAATCTGATGAAGAAAAGGAGGTACAATCTATGCATGATATGTTGAGTTATCCTCCAAGGCACAGATCTGTGGTCATTGACGAATCCGAGGAAGAGCATATCAAGCAGCAAGAGAAGTTGATTCCTAGAGAACATTCATGTCCAGAAGGCTTGACCAAGACC
Source organism: Setaria italica (assembly GCF_000263155.2). NCBI lineage: Eukaryota > Viridiplantae > Streptophyta > Magnoliopsida > Poales > Poaceae > Setaria > Setaria italica. The sequence continues at coordinate 7,614,258 of NC_028455.1, read as the reverse complement.
CAAAGAAGAAGGGTTCAATGCTTGCATTACAAGGAGCAGCACCAGGAGTGGCGCATTAAGCAATCAAATAAAGGCAAAGAGGTATCGGATGAAATTGATATGGTTTTTATATTGTCTGCTAAGTTTGGGATTTGTCATAGCGATGAAGAGGAGGTTCCACAGTTGGTCCTGCTGGCCCAGCTAGCTGTATTTGAGAAACCGGAGGTGGAAAAGCATCAACACTTGAAGCCTTTATATATGAAGGGACATGTTGATGGCCGGCTGATGTCCAAGATGCTGGTTGATGGTGGTGTTGTTATCAACATTATGTCATACGCTACTTACCACAAACTTGGCAAGACTCCATAAGATTTGATTAAGACAAATATGGTCCTGAAAGAATTTGAGGGGAAGAGATCAGAAGCCAAAGGGGTCCTGAACATTGAATTGACGATTGGTAGCAAAACCTTGCTTACTACCTTTTTCATCATCGATAGCAAGGGTTCATACAATCTTCTTCTGGGTTGAGATTGGATTCATGCAAATTGCTATATTCCATCTACAATGCATCAGCTGCTTATTCAATGGGATGGAGATATGGTGGAAATCGTGGCGGCTGATGAAACCGCTATCATCGCTGCAGCCGATGTTCCTTTCTGGGAGTCTAACAAATTGTGTTGCTTGTCTGGAAGAGTCTGGGAGGAAGATGAATTCATGGATGCTGCAAATTTCTTGTTCCAGATGGGTCAAGCAGATGATGAGGAAGCATAGGTAAAAAAGTGTCTATCGGCTAACTTATTAAGTTGTAATATTCATAGGCAATAAGTTAGAGTCGATAGTATGTAAAAGCCGATGAGCAGCTCATCGCCTTACATAGCCGATATCTATTGATATCTCTGTAATGACTCTACCTTAATTAGGTGTAATTAAACTTAAGCAAGTCATTAGTTACTAAGTGAAAGAGGTGAAATGTCCATTTTGCCCCTAAAAAGCTCTTTTTCGAGTTAAATATAAAACTTGAGTTTTTGTATACAAACATAAAAATTTTCCCAAATAAGAGTTGTAAAACTTTTAATTTCAAACAACTTTTGTTCATAACACTTTGTCTAATTTAGAGTGGGAGAGGGTAAAAACAAGAATCAAACCAGGAGTACATTAAAACCCTGGAATTCAGAGTCCTGGAATTCAGGTTTTTCTTCAACTTTGCAGCCTTTAATACCACAATTTTATATCTAACCTCAAGTCAGACCTTTAATAAAAGTTGTAGACCCTTGAGTGTGTTCCAACTTTGTTACACTGACCCAGGTCCAAATCGCAACCGAACCTACTCAAAAACTTGGTCAAAGTCGTGTAAAATAGTCAACTCAATCTTTTAGCGTTCCAGCGCAAAGTCTGGAGAACGCCTAGAGCCCGCACCTTGGCAAGCTTGTTCCTCCCAAATTTTGAACTAAACTCAAGAAAAATCCTTAATGGAAGTTGAAGTCCTAATACCGAAGAACAATTCCTTCAATAGCACCTTGGTCTAATTCGACTTAGAAGCTAACCAAAATTCATGTCAAAGATGGCCAAATTCCTGAAATTCCACCAAATCGGCTAAAATGTTCTTAGTCCGTGATATCTAGTTTTTAGCAAACTTTGGCTCGAGTTATCTCCAAATCCATTCAAAATATGGACAAACACCTTTAGTAAAGTTTGAACCCAGACCATAGGACTACAAGTTTGGTAAAGGGATATTCGAACGCTTAGTTTGAAAATTTTGAGTAAGAAGCCCCCAAACACGACCATGTTCCTGGCGCACCGACCGCCGCGTGGCCGCCGTCCACCGGCGAGCTTGCCGTCGCCTAACCGGCCGCCGCGACAAGACCCCTCATGCGCCCGGCTGCCCAGTAGGCGAGCGCGCTTATCCCACCCCTGGCGTCACGCATATCTTCACCCCATCCCGAGCAAGCTTCGCCCGCCGGACGACGCCACGCCGCCGCCTCAGACCAGCCGAGCTCCGACCACCTATCACCGCTCGGACAACGACCACACACGTGCCTCGCTCCGCCAACCCCCAGCCGCGGTAAAGCTGCGCTTGCACGACTCGTTTTCCCCAAGGCCAATGACCAGAAGATCCTATCCCGCGGTCTCCGCGCCCCGACCAATGGCGCCGCAGCCAATGGAGCTCTGGCCCATAGCCCACCGAGTCCTCCGATCCTATCCACCCATGCTTGAAGCTCCGCCCCGCTCCCCCGCACTTCCCTATCCCTATATAAGGACTTGTGGCGCCACCTACGCCGCCCTCCGCCACTTTCAACGCCGCCGCTCCCATATTTTCCAGCGCCGCTGCATGGGTCTTCCATGGAGCCCCTCCCTCCGCGCCACCTCGCACCTCGCTGACACCACCGCTCGCTCTGCCGCACTGCCACGCACGTCTTTGAGCAACTTGTTGCCCTCCCGGGGCCCCGCCATCACCGGAACATCGTCGGGATCCCGCCACCGGAGCCGCTTTCGTCCCAAAGCTGTTCCGCCACCGCTGAGCCTACTCCGCCACCCTAACCGCCACCAATCGACCCTAGGTGAGCCCGCTCTCCCCACCCCCCCCCACCCCCGGTTACTTGTTGCCCAAGCCCGAGCCTCACCTTACCGGAATCGGGCGAAGATCGCCGCCGGCCAACGCGAGGACCTATCTGTATCGTTTACCTTCTTCCAAGGGCCTTAGCGCAAGAACTAGGGACCCCTGTGTAATTAAACCGTAGACCGGAGGGTTAGTTTGTAAGTTGTTTTCGGTTTATTGTTTTAAAGCGGCAGGAAATGGTTTAAACTTTATAAATGCACCATAAATCATAGAAAAATTAAAAAAATGCCAAACCACTTTTGTTGAACTCAGTGAACTGTCTAATTTCTTACAAAAATAAGTTTGCCCATGTCACTATTGTAAATAATATCCTATAGTTTTATTTCTTGCTTAGGCCTTTTAAATCATAGTAAATAGAAGAAAAATTCTAAAAAGGTAAATCCAACTCTGTGGTGTATGTTTCAGTGAGTAGAAGCTCAGAAAAATACTTAGGGCACTAGAATAGCACTTAAAGTCACTGTTTTAACTTTATGTTTGAGATCTAGGGTTAAATCTTCCTTTTTGCATAAGTTTTAATCCAAAGCTGAGAAAAATGTGAAACTACTTGGAGTAGCTTATTTTTGAACTCTAGTTTGTAGGAAAAATATGGGTTGTGGTTAGAATCAGAAACAAACCCACCTTCGTTGTAGAACATGATAAATAGGAGATAAATATGGGAAATAGATGTCCTTCTCCAAAAATCACGAAAAATTCACCAAAGTCTCTGTAAAACATCTTCAACCTACTGCTAAAATTTCACCCTCAATTTCACTGTAGGTTTTGAGATAAAAATAGTTAAGTGCATGCTACCCTTGGTGGTAAAATGTGTTTAAATCTTTTTGTGGTAATCCAATGGCTCCCAAAATTTTACAGTAACTTAGCAATGACTTAAGTAAGGTTCTGTAATTTTCTTAATGCCTTTTATTGCTGTTTGCTTGAGAAACCACTTTTTGGTTAAGTAATCGGTTTAAAGGAATAAAAGACTATAAATCCTAATAAGCTAAATAGGTAATTTTTGGAAGAGATAAAAAAACATTCAGAAGAGAATAACTCTCTAAGTGCACCTGAACCACCCCAAAAATGACCCCACCTTCTTTTTACAGCTCTAAGTTGTAAAGATCTATATATGTACACAATCGCCATCAAAGTCAACCTCGAGTTTAAACCGCAACGCCCTTACTTTATGAAGTTAATAAAAGTTAAAACCTTGTTTAGGTGAATGTGGCCTAAATACAATTTTCTTTCTAGCAATAAGTCATGCCTTGCATCGTTTGTGTAAAAGCATGGATAAATCTAAACTCTTGCATGTGCATGTCGTGTAGAAGCTAATATCGCGGACGGGACCTACGAGCTCCACCCTACGTTGGAAGAGGAAACCGTCGCGGAGCTACATCACGCTGAAGTCGAGCCCAAGCTAGATCAAGACCCTGAGGAACCACTATCTTTTCTTGAAGGCAAGCCCCGGTGCATGCTTCCCTGTTTTAAATTGATGCAAATATGTTGATGCTTATGATTGTGCATTTACGTTTATAGGAGTTGAATGACACCTTAGATGCATAAATTTAGTACCCTTTTGATCTGAACACTAGCATGATAAGTCGCGTAGATGCAATGCTAAATAGGACTCGGTAAAAGTCGAGTGATTGCATGTCACTCGCGAGTTATAGGAGTTGTTTGTTTACTCATGCTACAACCATAAGGATGACGGACGAGACCAGGAATGGTTCCGATGTGGTGGTTTGCCCCGTCTATCTAGCAATGAACTTGCTAAGGTCGAAACGTGTTGGCATTCGTGATCAAGTGTTTGAAAGTACTAATCTCATACCTAGTATGGGATAGGGAAGCCTAGTACCTGATTGAACTAGGGCGTGGCATACCTTCCGGCTATCCTTGGAACATCATTCCCATGGTGCATCATGTGGGTGCAAGTGCGGTCATAGTACGGCAGAGGCCGGGATTATGGAGCATTGCATGCCAAAGTAAGTTGGCCCTGACACGTGCCTAAGGGATTGATAGGGACGGCTGACAAATGAAGCGATCCTTCATGGTGCGCGGATGTCGTGAGATTAGGTTCGCCATGCATGGTTAATAAATTCGAATTGATTCGTCTACCTCTCACAGTTTGGGACTGCTTGATCGCTATTCTGCACTGAGTAAAGATGGAACATGAGGATATTAATCTTGATGCTTGTTCTTTAATTGTTTGGGAAACTATGCTTGCTTAGCATAAGTTGTTAATCTAGACTGGTTAATGAACTTAGAACTTGAGCTAAAATATTGAAAGTAAGGACCAACTATAGACGCTTTTGGCAAAACAAACCCAAAGCTAAAAAGCCTTGCATATCTAGGAGTTGGTGAAAGTAGCTATCACCTGTCGAGTCAGTCTTGCTGAGTATTAGTTGCTTAGCCTTGTTGTGGCTTAACTTTTCAAGTAATGTCAATAGTGTGGTTGTTGGCACCACTTGGCCTACCAAGCTCCCTCCGGGCTGGACAGTCGAGTGGGATCCTTCCTCGGACGGCAAGGGTAGGGATCATTGATGTCATGATCGGCTTCATCATGATATCATGTATCGACGTTTAGCTTCCGCTTGTTTTACTTCATCTTTGTTGAACCTTGCAAACTTGTTTGGATTTCAAAAACTATAATGTAATAAATTGTTGAACTTAGTTAATGTGATGGGAATATTGTAATCTCTGTGCTACTCACCTTCGTGTGAGCAATGCTTCTCGATCTTGAGTAAGTGGTTTATCAGATGAAATCCGACAGACGACTAAGTTGACTTGCTTAAAGTGCATGATCGCATGTCAGGCGACTTAAGTGCATTTTAGTCAGGTTAATTTGGGCGGTTCCGTCACAATCGCCTCTGGCACAAAAAATTTATAAACAAATGTGTTTTCATTTGGAATGGGAAGTATTGCTGATACAAGTTGCGTTGATAAGCTTTGTCGTGCAAACTTTTTTCATACTACTGGATTACAAAAGCCGATGATTGTAGTTATCGTCTCTAAGATAGCCGATATCTTGGGATATCGCCTCTAGAACAAAAATACAAAGTAGATACAAGAGGAAGCGCAAGTTTGATGAGAGGAGATATCCTTTTGTCCCAGCATCTTCAGAAGCTTGTTAGAGATGATAATGGAGGTACATCACGAGGATTCTTCTCGCATCGTGACCTCCTGGCTTCACAAAAGTGGCTGTGGAGGAAAGGAGCATCCTAGTCTATTTCACGAGAATTCTTTTAGCATCTGGTGGTCATGGGTCTTCGATGAGCTTCAAATATTATGAGTTTCCAGCCTACAAGTCCTATTCTTTGAGCCATAGTTCTTGGTGATGAAAGCGCCAACGTTGGTGGTCTATTTATAGCAAGATTGTTAGAGTGCAACCAAGGCAGTATAGAGAACTTGTGAGATATAGTGTCAAGAATCTTTCAGCTTTCACGGATCGCCAAGGTAATAGTGTTCTCATGAGGTTTGGCTTGGCCTAGAGTGGTAAGGATGATTCATTGCAACGGGTCAAGAAAAGTAAAGGTAGCATTGAAAGGTCGCTTTCAAAGGGCAAAATAATCGTGCATAAGTTATGGGCAGGTTCAAAGGGAGTTAATTGTTCTTTACAAGGCCCTTTCAATGGCCTGTACCGCACGCAGGTGGATCTGGTCAACATCGGCGATCAACTGCAGGTCTTCTTCCTCGGACCCTAAGATATCATTGACTTGCTGATGCTGACGACATACTTGGTTGATAGAAGCGGCCAGTTCTTTCTTCTTCTCCTGAATTGCAATGGGATAATCATTGAGCTGACCTTGAGCTTCTGCTATTGCTTCGTTCACCCAGTCAAGTTCGAGTATTAGCTGGTCTCTTTCAGTCTTCAAGGCCTTTAGACATTGCGCATCTGAGGAGAGACAGGCGTCAAGGCTGTCAATTTCTTGTTTCAATTCTTTGGCCTTCAACTTGACAGAGTTCAATTGAACATTGGCCTGACGATTAGCTTGTCTGTCGGCTATGCGCTTTTTGGCTCTTTGGACTTCGGAATAATGCAATACAATGAAGGCTGCAGGAGTCAATAATGTGATCATTTCATCAAGAAAATGAATCCTGATCTTTCTGAATAGCCTTTGTATCGGCTCAACATTCTCTAGGAGTACAGATGTGTCTTGTCGCAACAACTGTAGAATGGCTGATAGCACATCCCTTATGTTTGGATGATTCAGCACCGGATGGCTTGAACTAGTATCTTCCTCATCTGCAAATTCTTCTATAGTGAACGAGAAGAGATCTGACATTGGTGGATTGGTAGCCTGTGGATGAAACTGGTCAAATCAAAAATCAAATCTTCCGATTGGTTCAGACAATTTACATACCTGAACAAAGATTTCTTGTTGTTGGATGCCACGTTCAGGGTCTTCCTCATCGGTTGTGATTCTTGGCGATTGCGGAGCTGATGAAGGTGTTTCTGGCTGACTAATCCTTTCTTGAGCTGATGGTTCATCCTGCGAGTAAACATGGGTTAGAATATGTGTTGAATACAGAAGAATTGAGTTGCATGGATGAAGATATTAACAAGTTGATTTCTTGGATCGGCGATTGCTGTCGGCTCGGCACAGGTTGGTTTTCTGGGATTTCAATGTCCAACGGAGGAGTTGATACTAATGCCGATGTCGATGCCGGTTTTCTCATTAAAAGCTGATTAAAAGAGTCCATCAGTGCAAGACAAGGAGAAAATTATAAAGTGAAATTAGTATTATTGTACCGATGAAACCATTTTCTTCAATTGGAGGTGTGTTTCTTCCTGAGTTGTTGCTAGTTCTTCTGGAACTCTATCGGCTACGAGTTCTTGGATATCAGGAAGTGGTGAATTTGCTTGCTGTTGCCGATCAAATTCAGGGTGTTAGTAGAAACAGGAGATAGATGAACAAGAGTAGAGTAGATATTATACCTCTAAAGCTGATGGAGATCCAACTGGTGGTGTAGTGGCTTTGTCCTTCTTCCTCTTACTCAGCAGCTTGGATGGTAGCTTGTGCTTGCCTACTGCAGGAGCCTTGGGCAGATTAGATACTTGGGGGGCATCGGCTCCTAAGATTGGTTTAGAAGTAGAAGGACCACAAGAAATTTGCTTGCCACTCAAGCTCACAAGGGGAGCATCAACTTCATTTTCCTACCGAGAATATGGAATATTATCACAAGTCAGAGGAAAAGAAGGGAAATGAAGCAATAGGTCAAGAAGTTACCTCTGCATTAGATGATTCATAATCAGGGTAGAGCCTTTTGTAGTAATGAGCTACTGATCGGTTCATCAAATGGCTCTTCCATTCATTCCACCACTGGTCGAAGGATTCAGATGAAACTTCAATTCTAGTCTAGTGTTGCAGGTCAAATGGGGCTAGGAGTGAAATCAGAGCAGTCAGGCTTTCGTACTCTGAAGTGGTGGAGATTGTGTCATGTGCTTTCACTTTATCAATAAAAACTAAGTCGATTGGGACTTGACCAAATCCAAGCTGGCAAGCGAAGGCCAAGGAGTGATAGAATTCATAAGGAGTGTGAGATCGGCCATTGGCAAAAGTAGTTGGGAGAATACAAGGGATTGCATATGTTCTGAAAGCTATTTTGAACAGTTCATGTGGGCAAGATTTTGGAAAGATAGAGTGCTCTGGAAATTTGAACTGATCAAATGCATATGCACACCAGGTTGTGGTGTCTTCTCCAAAATCACAGTTTAAGAGCTTAAAGAAGCGGGATGTTTCTGACACCGATGGTGAACAGTCTGCGATTCATGATGATCCTTCTCCATAAGATTTACATCGGTGCTAGGATTCTTCTTCCCCTTCAGCATAATCAGTTGGGAAGGTACAGGAGAAGAGATTTATTCCTTCACCCTTGGCTATGTAAACGGTGAGGCAGAGCTAAAAAACCACCATGGGCCACCAGTCTTGATAATTTCGCCAGCTCTCAGTTTGATTGATGTCTGGTGCATCAAATGGTATACATATCCAAGCAGAAATTTTCCAAGGGGAAGCCTTTTGCTTTGGGGCAGTTGTTCTGCAAAGATCAGCATGTTTGTTATTGGGCTGATGGTGGATCCACAGACACAAACCTTTCTAGCCACATATTTAGAAAAAGGGCATGTTTTTCATTAGTGACTATGCCAGTTACCTTACTGTATGAGGAGATGTAACCAGACCAACCATTCATGTTTTTAGATTTGACCTTATAGGAGGGTTTAGTCTTTAGGCTGAAGGGGTCAATCATAGTGGTGACATCAAGACCTGTCAGCATAAACACGTCTAGTAGAGTCGGAGACATTGGGTTCTGATTGAATAGAAATGCATTCACAATATCGGACCAAAAATATGCAGTAGCTGCAAGAAGGGGTTCATTTTTTTCCATCTCAACTAGAGAGAGTTTGATACAATGGCTGATTTTGAAATCTTCCCAGTTTGTTTTCTTTTTAGCCGCTATGTGAATGTACCAATTTCTTCAACTAGAGATATTGCTTGGCCATGAGCGGAAGGTGCCTTTTCAGACTGACAGGTTCATTGTGGATTGCTTAAAAGGGATCCTCATAGTTTCAGCATTTATCAAATCTGTTGGATCTTCGCTACCCATGGATCCTAGGAAATAGAACGACTATGTATCGACTATGGGAATCAACAAATTGTTCTTAAGTTCCTACAAGGCGGGCAAGGATTGGAAAGAAATGAGGGTCTAGAATGTGATGGCTAGATTGGATCTAGAAAAGAGAAAATTGAACAGTAAAGCACATGGTACCTGCAGGATGGAAGAGACAGTCGCCATTGTTGATTTGAACTGTCTTGACGACAAGAGCTTGAAGATGGCGGAGCAATGGAGTAGTCGCCAGGCACGTGAAGGGAAAGATTCAATTTTTGGTTGCGGTGGTGATAAAAAGCTTCTGTCGGGTCGGTGAAGAAGACAAAGGGGACTAGAATGGTTATATAATGATCTTTGCAAGGTCAATCCTAAAAAATGGGGGGATATTATCGTAAAATATAGAAGATAAGATCATGATGGCGACAATGATTCTTTGATTTTGGAAGAATATCGGCTCAGGACCTGTGAAGGTGCTAATGACAGAAGAAAAATTTGGAATAAAATTGGGGGCATGTGTTGCCACCAGCTTTTGACCAGAGTCAACCGCTGTGGATAAGGTTCTGGCAACCAATGAAGGAGAGAGAAAGGCTTTGTTGATAAAGCCATGTTGACCAAGACCATCCGTAGTAGACTAGGGTTCTAGAAACCGATAGAAGACTTGATGGGTCCAATCCGAGAAGAAATCGACTCCACCAAATAAGGGAAAGCGTGGAGATTTATCTTTATTAGTTTTTAGAAATAGCTGTAATAGTTCATGTCGATTCAACTAGGATTTTAGCTTGCATCAGGATATAAATATAAACCCATGAGCCTTGTAAACAATGCCACGCCACCAAAACCCTAGGAGTAGGAGTAGAGTAGATTCGATGAGTTCCTTCTAGCGTGCAAGGCTGCATCAGCTTCGATCTCAGGCGAGCTTGTAAGTACCATCACCTGGTCATTACGACCTCTATCAGAACTTTCTAAGTTAAATCTTATATTTTGATATTGTTGTGTGGCTAGTTATCAAGTTATCTTAGATTGCAAATAGAACATTCTAGGCTTTTTCCAATATTCTGCTTATTTTCGACGTTGCTCAAGTTATCGAATAGCTTAGATCTGGTTAGGTTGTGTTCATTGCTCCCCAGCCTTGTTTAAACATTCACAGCTATCAGATCGTGTTGGCTGGTGGACTCTGCATGCCTTTACTGCTTTACATATGCTAGCTCCGATAGATCTTTACCCCTACTCCTCATATTGCTAACCATCAGGCCTCTGATGTCAGTGTGCTACCATTGAGAGCCGATGCTTCGGTTGGGTCTTATCCGTATCTCACAGAAGCATGAAGGCGTCATCGTGCCGATTGGGGCGCATGCGAGGCCTTATTGCCGCGAGGCTATCTGTTAAGATTAACAGGTTGAAGTTAATGCTCTCTCACCGTGTTACCTTGTCTAAGTTCAATTACACAATCATGACATTAATTAGACTTTGTTACCTTAATAGGCTTGTAAGCGGTAGGCGAGAGGTCTTTGGTGATTGTGCTCTAGCCTTTTACATTGTCAGATCGAGGTTAATGCCCTCTCACCCTCTCACTCGTATTGCCTTATCTAAGTTCAACACACTTATCAAGATATTAATTAAGATCTGTTAATTTATCTGGCTTGCGTACAGTCAGCATCGGCTGGTCCTCGTTGCTACGTTCTAATATTTGAAGTTAGTAGATTGATGTCAATGCCATCTCATTCGTGTTACCTTGTCTGAGTTCAATACATTTATCAAGATCTGATAAGTGTGTGGTTAACAAGAGCTCCCCTTTGATGGTTGTTGTGTTACAATACTTTATCTTAGCCCGTCGGCTGACATAGCTGATGGCACATGCCATTAATGTTTCATTTATTTACACTGCATTACATTAAATATCTATCTGTTGTGATGTTTATTCCAAGAACGCCTACCCATGAATTCGAGAGGCTTCACCGCCGATCAGCCCAAGAATTTAATTTTTACTTTGTCAATTTTCAGGTCAAATTGACTGGCACACCTTGCACCACTCGCCAGCCGATTTGGAGCCTGCACTGGAGTTAAGCAAATTTCCCAGGTCCTCTGTGTTGTTCAACGCAGAAGCCTGAGGTCCAGATTTTGCGTCAACACGGTCGAGATGGTGGGGGAGCGGAGGCGGCGAGGCGCCGCCGGAACCAAGCGGCGGTGGACCTCCGGTTGGACAGTGGTGGCGGTGGGAACGAGCACTGGCGACGAGGGGAGCGGTTGAGAAGACGGTGGCGGATCCAACAGCGGCGTCGCCGGAGACGGGCAAGGCTGCGGTGGAGGCAGGGGCGAACGACGGAGGTGACCTTGGACGACCGGCATGACAGCGAAGGGTGGAGAGAGGTAGGAGGAGGGAGGGGCGGTGGGGGAGGACGGGCCGTGCCAGCGAGGCAGCAAGCGACGTTGGGGTTTTGCGGATGAAGCAGCAGTCGAGTGGATAGGGGAAGGTTGTGGCTGTACGGGGTGGAGATGAGAAGGTTAGAGGACAATTGGATCTGGACTGTTTGTTTCAGATCGAATGGTCAGCAAATTCGAGTGTCGAAGGGGATTATTAGGCTTTTAGGATTTAGCAGCACAATTCGACGTGCCAGCGAGTTACAGCGAGGGGGAAGAGCTACATTAGATTCTCTATAGGATCTTGGTCGTTTAGGAACATTGAGTCCAGACAGCATGAATGCACGAGCATTAGACCCAACATACCCTCCCCTGTGTTTTTTTACAGTTAACCATCTTGCTAGTGGCAGACAAAGATCCATTGAGCTCCATTGGGCCACTGCATGGTGGAACCAAACTTACGCGTATATACACAGTTGCATTGCACGGCCATAAACTAAAACATGTTGGTAGTAATAAAATGATAACTGAATATAATAAAGCAAGTGATTATTAGATGTATGCATTGGCCATGAACTTCATGGCCGTCGGTCGATCCATCGGTCGAAGTGCTTATTAACATAAAGCAAATTGAGGCTGAAAAATAGTAAAAAAGATTCGCCCTATATTTGCTGCCGTTGAAGACTAATCCAAATAATCTATTATTGTGATAACTCAATTATCGACCAAACTGCAGAGCAGCGACTCACCAGCAATCAACACCACACGAGGATCGCGATCCATCCTCTCATTTGACTATAAACCAAAGCTAGCTTGATTACTGGATGAATTAAGAATCCATGATCTCGATCGATCTCCTCTCTCTCTCTCTCTCTCTCTCTCTCTCTCTCTCTCTCTCTCTCTCTCTCTCTCTCTCTCTCTCTCTCTCTCTCTCTCCTCTTCTCTTTTTTCCTTGTCTCCTGTGTTGATTAGTATTTCCTTAAAGTTGTGAAAGACTGGTCGATCTATGTGCATGATCCATTGGAGCCTACGTGTACTGTACACATTTGCATGCTCGTTATATTCAGTCAGAGAGAGAGAGAGAGGGAGGGAGACAGAGAAAGATGCATGGAAATGGAAGGGGCATCATGCATGCATGTCCCACGCGCGCGCACACACACACTGCACGGAAAAAGGCTCATGTGCCGACAATTAAAAAGGCTGCATGATTTGTCCAAATAATAGTGGCATCTCATAAAATAAAGCGCGGGCAATTATATTAGTTGTGTCGACGTCGTCATGGCCCGGCCGGGGTTCCCGCGCGAAAAGGGGGATCGTCTCTCTCGCGGCAGGATAATTGCATGCAAGAAAATCCTGCTCCTCTCTAGCTCCGGTTTAGTGATTGATCCATCCAGGCCTCTCTCTCTCTAGACCTCTCTCTTTCTCTCTCTGCTGTGGGTTTGTTTGACTTGACACTTGGAGTTAATTAGTCAATAAATCGTAAGTTGGTGGAGGGGCTTCGATCCATGGATCGATCATGCACGTCGCACTCTCCCTTTCTGTTGGCCGATCGATTTTACCGTGTCTCCCTTTTGTCAATTTAACCTCTTTTTATGGAATATAGGTGAAGTAGCTAGTCACCAATCCAAGATGAGGGGTTTTATTTATCAAAAAAGAAGAGCGCGGTGGGTCCACATGCATATATATGTGGACACCTTTGAAAAAATGAATTGATATATCTCGAGATTGACGGACCACATAGTCCTACCACTAAAAAAATAATTATTTGGATTATCCATTGGATATGTATATCTATATGTAGTATAAAGTTAGTTATCCATTGGATATGGGTGGGATTGGGGAGGGTAAGAAGTGGATAATAATTATTTGGATTTGGGTGTGAACAAGAGTAGGTTTGCCCGTACCTCCTAAGTGGCAGGGCCTAGGGCAAAGCCATGCATGCATGTATAATCTGTACACACCTCTCTACCTGCAGCCACTCTCCCCGTCCTTAGCAATACACCTCTGTTATACCGGCCAGGATCATGAGTCTACTGCTAAGTTATTAGGATGGGGATGTTGCAAGTCCTGACACTCGTCGAACAATTTTCATAACCACCCTATAGAACTAAATAGTGCTACAAATTCAAAGTAGCGCCTTTTGTATAGTGCATAATACACTATTCTAGCCCTAACAAGACGATGGCACCATTGAGTACGTCGAGCCATGAACTATACGGAAGAATAAAAAATTCTAATAGCAATTGCCACAGAATATATGAGGAAAATGTAATGACTTGTCTTGAGATCTATGAGACATGCATTAGGGAAAATAAAAATGGAGAATGATTGATGCAGTACACGTTCCTGCTAATATTCCAGCTAATGAATGTGGATTAGCACACACATGCATGCACATGCCGGAGATGGAAGGGCAGGCAGCGATAGGCCGGCCGGGGTAGGGATGGATGGCCCTGATGACGTCGTCTCCGTATACACATATCGCGATCGATCCGAGCTGAGGCCGGCCATGCAATATTGCGAGTGCACGTACCTTCTCCTCCTTCATTCGCAGCCTTAAGTTTCAAGGAAGCCGGCGATAGGTCCAGCCGATCGATGCAGCTCCATGGAGTGTGTTAGGGTTGGGAGCGAGCACCTCCCTGTCCTGTGCAATGCAAACAGGCCCCTCTTTTTCTCTCTCTCTCCACTTACCTCTGATGGGGACACCAAGGACAAAACGCTCCTTGCGCTGTCTGCTGCCATGCATGAATTGGATTATCGACTAAGTGTGGTCTCTCTCTCTCTCTCTCTCGATCTCTTTCTTTCTCTTTCTGTGGCTGAAAAGGGTGGGCCACAAGCAGGGCCTTGATGTCTCTTAGTACCATACCAAACAATCCAGCGACCTAATTCAGCTTTCGAGGTTGAATCAGAATCAAGAGCTCGATCTGGGTCCTATCCATTACGACAAAAACCCCTCGCTGTTCGGTCCTGAATGGAACCTAAAATGATGCGCGCGGAATTATAGCGAGTTCTCTTAATTTGGATGGTTTAATTGATGATGAGGTTGGTTAGTCCAGCACCTTCATTAATTCATTTGCTAAAAATAAAGATTTTTTTCTGGACTATTTGTTGGACAATTTTAGCTTGATGGGCTTTATGGAAGACAATGTATATCATTTTTTAAGATTACAAGGTGACACGCTACGTGAGTGCCCGACTTTATACCACACGCCTACAAATACAACTATTTAAAACACTTTGTACTGGGTGGTGTTGCGTGCTTAGGCATGTCCTAAAAAAATATACAGATACAGTGCCATGCATGTGCAGTGTATGAATAGCTGAATCGACGTACGTCCTAAATTTAGTTACTCATTTTCGGTGCTTGTTGGGTTACGATGATGACTTGGGAGTCGGTAGTACCTAGCTAGTCTAGCAATGTATCATCAACCCACATGACTAGCATGTACTAGTGTACTGCACAGTTTCAATAATCCATCCTACAGTACAATAAGACATGTACCTATATGATCGATTATTTGTCCAATGGATCGAGACACATACATCTTAGCTTGTACAAATCACTTATACACGACAACTTCAAACTAGTAGAAATAAAGCTTTTCTTGTGAGGGAAAATAGATAATCTATCCAAGCAAATTTCCTTTTTTTTCGTCACCTATCCTAATCCTTGGATCTTCATTATTGAATTATCGTAATTCTCTACCTCGGTATTTTACATAAAATTCCTATGCATAACACAAAGGCCCGTCCCAAGGCAAGCCATGTTGCCCATTTTTTCCTGCCTACCACAGAACACCTCCCTTGTCCTGACCCTAAGCAATGTCTAGGTCTGATTGAAAACTCCTCCCTCTAGCTTGCTACTTGCTAGCACTGCACGAACCCCCCTTTTCTCTCCTTCATCCCTCCAATATGCTTCCTTGCCAACACCAAACATACCTCCACCCTGACAACCATGCCTCTACCACCTTAGACATCCCTCCAAGGCTAACCTCAACCTTATAGGAGATAAAGAAGACACTAGTGAATAAAATTCACAAAGAGATAAATAGTTTAATTTTCTAACTATTGAAGAATAAGTATCCAAAAGAAAATCAGATAGTTTGCCCTTCGTTTTATCATACATAAAACTATAGCATAGTAGTCCCTGTCAGTAAATAGTTGCAATACTAATAATTAAATTTGATGTCCAGACAAGCAATGATGCGATACTAATAATTAAATTTAATAATTAAATTCCCTGTCACCTCTGTAGTTTTCATCTAGAAGAATATATCACACATAAATTGCATAATGATGAATTTTTCTTTTATGGCAAAATCTTATTTTCGCCCGCTCCGATTTCTCTAAAGACCGTGGTGTTCCACCATCTTTTCCTTCAAATGGTGCGATGTCTCGCTGACGGTGACGACACTTAGATATTTCCTTTATGTAAAATACAAGAATGTCATGAGTAGATCTCTTCAGCTTTAACTGTGCCTTTACTTGCATATCGTTTGCTCTAAAGTTATACATGAAAGAAAGATTATTTTACAAACTTGCTATTTGGGTTATATCCTGGTGTTGAGCATATTTGTTTCCAATCGTGCCAATGTACCGTGCCCGGCCCACAAGCAAATAAAGGTGAGGAAATTGATACTGACTTCCCCTTAACTCTGTGGAGCAGAGTTCCTGTAGCACTTTTTCTCTCCGGAGACCAGAGAGAAATATAAAGGGAAGAGTTCATTACCATATATAATAGTCATCTTAAAAACTCAAAACTGTGATTTTTGTCTGCTTAAACACTGGAAAATCTAATTGAAAATCAGTACAAACGAAGTATTGATTCTTCGGTCGAATAGCATGTTGCCATCATTTCTCCATCTACCGATTGATGGGTAGGGACGGAAGGTTTGATCAGCTATCGATCGGTGAAAGCTCAAAAAGGATAAAAGCGCACATATATTATACTCTTTTCTTTTGGTCTACAGGAATGGTGTTCGTTGAGGTGCTTAATCAATGTCTCCCCAACTAATCGGGTCGTGTTATGTGATAATTTGATTCCTATGTGGCCGTCGTTGTCACGATTATTAGTGCCTTGTGTTGCCCACGGAAGGGGGAAAACGTCGTCTAGTTCTCTAGCTACTAGCTCCAGCTCCACAGCGCACTCCATGTGAATGCATATGACGCCGTCTATATACATATGCTTACCTCATGCGCACATATACAATCATTTATTTATCTCCAATTTTATTTATTTGCTGTTTTATAGATGATGAGTTCTCTAATATAATTCATTCCCTTTCAAGTTTTTGCAAAGAAAAAAAAGTCATTCCCTTTCCAGGACTACCTAGCGCGCGCACATCAGGTTGATGTGTCCACTTCTGCAGTTTGTACTGTATTGAAATCATCAATTCATAATTCCCTGCAAAAAATAAAAGAAATCATCACATCATAAGAACTTTGACAGGTATTTGGGACAAACTTTATTACCGTGTTTATTGTAAAAGTATTTTTTTTAATTTGATACCATTTTCAAACATCCATATTCAACATGTAAAAAGTAACTTATAATCAAAATTTCTCAATAATTGACTTCAAACAACCCAAGTTATCACTTATTTGTACGGGGGAGTATATATGTCTAGGCAAAAAAAAGAAACTGACTTAGACATGCGTAATTATTTCATACAAAAAAGTTAGCCGTGTGTATTTTTCTGAAATATAGCTAACAATATATCCAAGAAAAAATAGATAGGCAGATGGATAAGTGTAACAGTACTTAATTAGTATACTGATCAAATGTGTGAACAATGTTGCATATTGAAGAGACAGAGCTAGTAGAGACAGAGATACACACAGCATAATGTAAGAAAAAGACATAGTATTTAATATTATACACATAGTATTTAATATTATACCAACATTGTCAAAGAAATTGCGACAACAGACTATAGGGGGACTACCTTTGGCGAGGGAGAAGAGCTCTAATCTTTAATTTGTTGGTCCAGTTCTTGTCATAAATTAAGAGCACTTGACTTGAGGGCTCTCCATAGTGATGCTTAAACTGATCGTGTCCCGAGTTAAATACACAAAAAACCAAACTATGTTTAGGAGGTACAGCTGCACTAGTCCTCCTGCGCCACCATGTGTCGGGGATCGCCAAAAATTCAATTACCCTCAAACGTCGGTAGCGGGTCCCAAGCTTAACCTTGCAAGTTGTGTGTCAACAACAAGAAAAGCAGAACCCCAATAACCTCGCAAGTTGTGTGCCGGCAGCAAGGAAAGTGTAACCCATTTAACCTCGCAGGTTCTGAGGATGCACCTCGAAGTGATAAATATCGTATCCTTGTATTGCCTCTGCCCCTGGAAGGACTCGAGGGTAGTAATTGGGAGCAACAATAACTAACTCCCATTGGGTTAACCCTCGAGTGTTCGGAGTCGGTTCCGAGCATCGAGCTTTCATCTCTTTACTCTTTACTTAGGAATGATGCTCGCGGAAGAACTGTGCGAGGTTAAGACCTCTCATCAAGACTTAACGAAGCAGGAGCCTCGAGGCTAGGCATTCGGCTCAGGGCGTGGATGAAGCCTCGAGGCTGGACAATCGGCTCAGAATGAAGATGAAGTCCTGAGGTTAGAGAGCGGAAGGCGTAGAAAGCGTGATCACGTGAAGAAGTTCAATTTGTACACGTGTTCCTCAATGACCTTTATGTACAGCGTATCCTACAATGACCTTTATGTACAGCGTATCCTAGGAATATAGTGGTTGAGTAAGGACACTTTCGGAATGTAAAGTAGGTCATGGATCACTATAAAAGGGGAGCTCTACCCCGTTGTAAAGGGAGATCACTTTTTCCAATTGAGAAGTGAACTTTATTTCCGTTGTAACCCTAAATCTATTCGGTGTCAAATTCCTTTGAGACCAACACCATGGATCCAATCCAGGTTTGACATTCTGTGTGTTTCAATTATGCGGCTATTTAGTGGTACGTGATGTGCCGGCAGATAGTAGAGTATCATATATTTGCATTGACTTCATACATCTTAAGATTTGTCAGCTTATTCTCCTTTATTAGTCATGCATAGGTACGAGTGTGTGCGTGCGTGTGTTGACATGTGTGTGTGGGCGTGAGAGAGAGAGCGTCGGTGTTTATATGTACCTTAGGAAAGAAACACGCTTTTATTTAAGTAATATATGCTACTACTATGTGTATGTTACAAAATATCTTCCTATCAATAGTACTATCTCCATTCTAAATTATAGGTTGTTTTAGCTTTTCTAGATGCATAGATATTATTATGCATCTAGACATAGAGTATATCTAAGTGCATAGCAAACTCTATGAATCTAAAAAGCTAAAACAACAAAGATGTCTTAGATTTTTCTTATTATATGCACTTCACGAGAGAAGGCATGCCATGACTCAAAAGATACCAACAACTGGTGCATGTGCACAAGTTTGTTGTGTTTTTCTTTTCAGTCGCAAGCCCATTTGTATATTTAGCATCTTCTAACTGTGTGAAAGGCTTGCAGCTAAACCTAGCTCTGTACTCGCACCATGGCCTCACCCAATTTGACTTTGCAGGAATGTAGTGGTTGGCACGTTGCCTCATGCACCCCATCCATGCATGATGCATGCGTTCTTATCCCCCTCCGATCCCTCAGCAACTAACTGCTGCCTGCAGCTTCTTTCTTCCCATCCCCAGCTGAAAATTGCCACGGCACCTAATGATGATCGAAAAAAGATCACACACACACGTGTGTGTGTGTGGTGTGTGCCCTGCACATTGATGATCAATTTCTACCTGCCTATCTGTCGATCTGGTAGTTTGTTATCCACATCATTCATCGATGATCTAGGTCACCACAGGGTGGTGTAGTACAAAAAGTCCTTGAAGATCCATTCAATTCATTCAGATGCATGAACTGTGAGTGTGTGATCTGGTCATCGGATCACTGCACATCGGGTTGTTGCAGCAGGGAAATAAAAAGGTCACGTTTCCACTTTTTTGCAATCCTTCCCATAAGTGTTGTGTAGCCTGCCCAACTATCGAGCCTATAGCATGATTCAACAATTCGACCGTGCACGTACGCATGACACAATGCAATTAAACTTGTAGCATTATTCAGAGCTGGAGACCATAAAACACCCATGGTGCACAATGCATGGAGAAATGGTCGTCATGATGCTGTGCAGTGGCTATCCATAGCAATGCAGCAAACTTGTCAGGTGTACGTTAATGGCTGATGTGCGTACAGGCAAGCGCCACGTAGTTGTCACTTGTCAGTACGTCGTGGATAACAAAGAAGTGGCTAGAATCCACATGCATCTCATGAACATTCTTCTGCTACCAAGGTGTATGTGCTCTACAGATCATGCAAGCCGGCAGCGCAAAAGCCAGCCGGGTCGATCTGTCGATGGCGATGCGCACAAGACCATGGCCAGGCCATATGACCCATATCCACAATGGATCGTCGATCAATCGATCGGGCTGTGATGGGCATGGAAGAGGATCTTCTGTAGTACTGCTCTCTGCAGTTAGGTTACTGACGTGTGGGTTCGGATCCACGTGCCATTCACTCAACTACAAGTGCAGCTACGAGTCTCGCTGGATGGGCACGTAGTCATGTACACGTCACTGATTGGGCAATCGAGCATTGCTGGCCTCGAAACCAACAAGTCAGCTCATAGCACCATAGCTACCACGGCAGAAAAATGGGCATGCATATGCATGGGGCCATGGCACTTTCGCCTGTCCTGCCCTGCCCCAGACAACTGGAGTGTTTACCATTTTGTTTCCCAAAAAGCTTTAGGGCCTCTTTGGCACGGCTTATTTCGGCTTTGGCTTCATCTATTTCACGCAAATCGAGACACTGTAGCGTGAAGCCGTTTTGTAAGTCGGGCCTAAAATGAACTAAAAGTCGGGTGAAGCCAGTTTTTTAGCTTCACCGACTTTGGCTTCACCAGTGAAGCTGTTTTGGGATGAGCGGTGCCAAAGGGGCCTTAGCCTTTAGGTCACTTTGAGAGCAGCTCGATGGTCATCATCCAAAGCACGCATCCATCCATCCATGCAAACCTTGGACTGACAGATGGCACTCATCACTAACCTTTGGTACGGTGTGGCCAACACAAGTCAGAAGGTGTCGATCTGTCGGTTCATGCATATGTAATCGACAGATTTTTTTTTCTGCAGGTTGATTTAGACTTCAGAGCAAGGATGTATAGTAGTCGACTGATGGAAGTTTCTCTGAAACAAACCTACCTGAAACTGAAAGAGTGGTTCAGCTTTTGGCTTTTGCTTTGCATCGCACGGCGCGTGCAGTGTGTAAACCGGGTCAGATTCCATTGACAAATGTATTCACATCTGCATCTCTGCATGTGCTTCTGCTTCACTTCATTCCAAATCCCAGGTGCCAAGTGTCGCCAAGAACAGCCAGCAAAGATTCGATCATCGCAGATAGGATAACAGAGAGATCGTCTGCAGCAGCAGTAGATCAGCAGTGAGTGGACGATGCCATGCCATCGATCGCAGTCAGTGTCCGATCGATCTGCCGAATCGTTCGCGCGCGGCCGAGAAAAAGCTACGAAACGGCTCGCATCTCGCATCATCCGCATGCACGGACGCATGGCTGGGTGTCGATCGGATCGTCTTCGTCGTCCCCGACAGCGCATAGTGCGTGGTTTCTCATCACGCTTTAATCCCCGTCCCGTCGATTCCAAGGAGAGCTAGGGAGGTCGCAAAGTCAAAACCATGTGCCAATCCGGCAACTAAGCCCTGCAAAAAGATTTGCCAATCGGTTTAATTAGTCTACCCTTATTAAATGTCATTGACAGCGACGACGACGACGATGATGGCGATGATGGCGACCACGAGAGGTGCAGCCATGGACGACGTCTCAACTGTTTGTACTCGACGCCATGAACGCGCACGTTTACGGCGTACGATTACGTATTTACATATATACAGATCATTTCCGTGAATTGCTACAGGAAGCATCGTAGCTAGCGCTCCTACTCCGGCGCCGGCGACCACGCCCACCGCCCGGCCGCGCACCCGTCGAGGATGAGCCAGCCGACGACGCCGTCGTCTGTGGCAGCGCCCGCCGCCGCCCTGCCGACCGCCAGTGCGCGGAACTCGCTGGCGCGCATCCGCACGGTGACCCGCTGGCCGGGCGGCACCTCGGACGGCGGCGGCGTCCACGGGTGCACCGCCGCCGCGCTCGTCGTTAGCACCTTCCTGCTGAAGCAGGACGACTTGGACGCGCAGCTCCCCATGGATGCTCAGCTCAGCACCTTCCTGCTCGATCTCTGACGAACTGTAAATAAAACTGTTGAACTTGTAGGTGACACAATCATGCATCGATCTGAGCGTGTATGTATATATAGCGTTGGCATGTCGATGAAGCTAGCTGGTTGAGATTTGTTGCTGGTCAGAGTCGGCATGCAGGCGCAGAAGCAAAGCGAGCGGCAAGCAACCAATGCAAGCAGAAAGGCCGGCGTGAGGTTGGACAAGCGTCAAGAGATCGGCGACGAGTTGATGATGGGTGGCTTCAGACGGCAAGAAACATGCAAGAATCTAAGCTCTGTGACTGCTTATTCCAAGGAATCCATCGACGCACGACATCTCTGTGTGTGTGTGTGACAGTCTGCAGCAAGTCCTCTCAAGTCAAAACACTAGATTCATGAAGCAATAAGAGATCACTTAGAACAGGATCACAAAAGATTAATTTTTTCAGCTAGCTGCAGATGAGTGCGAGTGCTTTTCTGTGGCCATGCCTTGGGAGAGTAGCAAACTGTGGTGTGCAAGCAACAACGAACGAACCTCCTCTGGCCTGCTGAGATATGTGTGCGTGCAGGGATGCATGGGTCATGGGCCACAACGCCACATTGCTTTGCCGGGTTTGTGGGGGCGTATGGCGACGTCTGAATACATATGCCGTCGCCGTTGCATTCAAGTGGGTTCATACATGCACAACGGCCTGGCTTATCTGAACGTGCACTCACTTTTTGCCTAGTTTTGTTCTTTTCATTTTTGGAAGGAATAAAGCTTTTGGCTAGTTTAGTGGTAGCTAGAGACCATACCCTCACAGTAGATGCTGATGTGGCCATCCCGGTCGAGACCATACCCTCACAGTAGATGCTGATGTGGCCATCCCGGTCATCAAAATAAACGAGTATGTTGTCTACATAGGCAAAACCAGTCTCAGGTCCTGTTTGTTTGAGTTTCCTAGCAGTTTCTCAGCGTGAAAAGTCAGAAGTTCAAACAAACAGCAAAGTTCTTGTGCAGCTTTCAGAAAGCTAGAAGCTCAGAAAAGCTAAGTTTATATGAAAAGCTGAAAAGTAGCGTTTTGAGTGCAGGAAGCTAAACATATCTTCTAAAAGAAGATAGTATTAGTTTTTCAGAAAAAAAGCCAGCAGCAGCTTTTCATAAAAATTTAAAAGCTGCAGCTCAAACAAACAGGACCTTAGTTGAGTGACAACGCCGAAAAATGAGCTGGTTTTGAAAAAACTTACGGGTTAATTAAATGGACAATTAAGGAGTTTTGTGGACTTTGGCCGCACTTTGATGGATTAATTAGGACTTTTTCCTAAATTGATCCGGTGTAGAACTGGCTAGTAATGGGTTTATGGAGAAAAGTATTTGAGAGCTGGTACTGGCAGCCCTGGTAGTGTGTTGGCATGGCGTAGTGGGCGGTAGGGGCAGCAAGCACCGGCGGTGGCAGAGTGTGGACCTGCGCGTGCCGTGCCAAAAAGATCTTCTCTCTTTCTTTCTCTATCAAAAGGCAATCCAATTTCCTCCAAAAAGGATAAAAGTACAGATAAACCATAAAAAGGAAGAATTCACCAGATCCAAGAGCCTCTGAAAATTCGCTGGCACATCTGGATCGGATTTTACTATACATTGCCACATTGTCCCTTTTTCTCAGCACCCAGGTCGGCCGGAGGAGGCCAAAAGCTGCGGTGCCCCGGGCCGGCGCTGCTGCCGAATCTGCCGGCGCGGCGGTCCCTCCGGTCCCGGTCTCCACTTCCATTCACCTCGACATGCCAAAAATCTGTCAGTATACCAGGTAGTACTACTACTCAGTCGCCAGGCTATTTTCCAACAAATGAAATTCAATTCAATTCAACAGCCTACCCTGATTGATGGAGATGTGTTTACGCACCCTGGCACAAGGGGAAAAGCCTATATATTCTCCCGCCACCCCCGTTCCTTTTCCCAGCCCATCCCGGCCCAGCCCGACATCTGTTCTTGACCCAAGCTGGCCCTCCCTCGGCCAGTGCCACTACGGAACTTGTGTCTCGTATGGTAACGAAAAAATTACAGTGTGGCATAATATCCATTATTCACCATCATATTAGAAAGTGTCCCATTATGTTTTTTCTCAGCTAGTGTCCACGTGGAAATATGGATATACGAGTGCAGAGCAACATATATATGAGAAATTATCGCTCCTCAAAAGAAAAGCCGCATCACAAAATTAACTAAATATTCTTAAAAATCTGTCACATGTGGAGATCCAGTACCGGGCTACCAGTATTGAGCCCGATTCAACCTAGTTCAAAATCATATAATATTACGTCACATTTGATCTTAATGCCTTCACGATCCAATTCAGCCCTATCTAGTTTAAAATCATATAATATTACGATCCGACCCTTATTGAGCTCGATTCTTAAATTTGCTAAGCTAAATTAGAGGGCCCTCTGCCACCCCTAGCTAACAGCGAATGGTCACATAAGTATGGATCGAATTGAGGACGATAAACACTAGTCGAAGTGATTGACATTTGAATGCTCGGTGCACAGGGACAGTGCATAGCACATTTGTTCAGATTAATTAAAGAGTAAAATTTGCAAGTGCAAATTAGACTAGGATATATAATGTTCTTTTCAGTTTGCCAAGAAAAGGAAGCAAAGCAATCACGTTCAACACTTTTACATATGGACCCCTTACATAAAATCTATTTCAACGTGAAGAAGATAAATTCAGGATATTTTGAAAAAAAACCCTCTCAGACGCTTTTGCGAAGTACCCCTCGCAGTACTAGCTCCCCTCGTTCCTTTCTCTCACTTCTCGCCGCCACTGCTGCCGCTTCTCGCTGCTCATCGCGCGCGACGGCTGCGGGTCCGGCAGGGCTCTCCACTGGCTTCCTGCCCCGACGCAAGGCCTGCTGCGGTGCGCGCTTGTTGCTCCTGTAGCTATTTGGCTGGCTGTGACGCGGGGGCGAGGGAGTGGGCGGCGGTGTCGGGGGCGGGAGGCGTGGCGTCGCCATACACTTCTCGCATCCTCCTCCGTGCGCGGCCGACGCCCGGCGCCCACGAGTCTGCTCGATCTGTCAGATCCGAGCCCCATCCTAGTATGAAGTCTGAACCGCGCTAGAATTTGCCAGGTTTCGGTACGGACCTAGGGTTTGCCGCAGAATCTCGCGTGGGGCTCGTTCAATTCGCCTATGGCCGCTGGGCGCCACGAAGGGTACATGGACTACGAGACGAGGGAACGGGAGGTCGATAGGGAGGCTAGGAGCAAGGAGCAGCAGCACCACCATCTTGGCGGTCGCCGCCCCGACGGCAGCCGCAGCAAGGGTGGCAAGGACGTCGCCAACGGCCACGATCGCCGCCGCTCACCCCCACCTAGGAGACACCTTGTAAGTAGGCTTGGTGACCGTGAGCCTGGCGAGGTGCTGAGCGGCAGTGCGTCTGATGACTCCAGTGGGAGGCCGCATGGAGGAAGGAGGGAGAATGGCATTCCCAGTTCTAGCAGGGAGGGCAAGTCTACAGCGGTAGGTGCAGCGGCCTTGTCGCTGAGCAAGAAGAGGAAATTCTCACCTATAATTTGGGACAGGGATAGCCTAAAGCCACCACATTCTGATGCAGGAAGGGGCAAGAAAGTGGTAGAATATGTGCCCGCTGAGCTCCCTCCGCCTTCGCCGTTGCCTCCGAAAGATCATGTCCCAGTGAGATTAGCTGGGGAGAAGTCACCTATGGATGTGGAGCCTACTGTAGGTACAGAGAGTGCTGAGCTGCTGGAACATGAGGAGAATAAGGTGGCAGAGGAGGAAAAGGAGTATCTAACAGCAAGGAATATATCAGCTTCAAGATGGGTTGATGCTAATGACGATGAGAAAGATGGTGCGGCACCAATGAAGAAGAAAAGCGCATCACCTGCAGACTCCTCTGTGCCGAGCCAGTGGAAAAGGGCAAGCCCAGAACTTGGTGAGGTTGTGGTCAGTGATATATATAGAGGAAGGACCATGTCTAGGTCATCTAACTCAGGGAGAATGGGTAATGATGAGAAAGAAGATTTTGGTGTAGATGAAGATGACTATATTGATGTCGACAGGGGGCAGGCTACTGACAGTGATGCACGAAATAGAATGTCAGATACTGACTCAGAGGATGAAGCGCGCAGACCTGAAACCCCTAAACCAGTGAAGGCACCACATAGGTGTATCAATATGCTTCAAGGTTGCAGAAGTGTTGATGAGTTTGAGAGGCTCAACAAAATTAATGAGGGCACATATGGTGTTGTATATAGAGCAAGGGATAAGAAGACAAATGAAATTGTTGCGCTGAAGAAGGTAAGATGGAGAAGGAGCGAGAAGGTTTTGCATTAACCTCTCTAAGGGAAATAAATATCCTCTTGTCTTTCCACCATCCTTCGATTGTGGATGTTAAGGAAGTAGTAGTTGGAAGTAGTCTAGATAGCAT
Organism: Setaria italica; assembly: GCF_000263155.2. NCBI lineage: Eukaryota > Viridiplantae > Streptophyta > Magnoliopsida > Poales > Poaceae > Setaria > Setaria italica. The sequence continues at coordinate 7,588,032 of NC_028455.1, read as the reverse complement.
TTTTATGGTTATGGAGTACATGGAACATGACCTAAAAGGTGTCATGGAGACAATGAAACAGCCATATACCCAAAATGAGGTCAAATGTTTGATGCTTCAACTGTTAGAGGGTCTAAAGTATCTACATGACAATTGGGTACTTCATAGGTAATTATTGTTTACCTTTATTTTTGTTTGCATATGTAGAATCTGCTATTGTGTTGCTGATATGCACCCACCATTACTTCAGGGATCTGAAGACCTCAAATCTTTTGTTAAATAACCGCGGTGAGTTGAAAATTTGTGATTTTGTACTTTCTCATCAATATGGGAGCCCACTAAAACCTTATACTCAACTAGTTGTGACTTTGTGGTACAGGTAGGTCATCGGCCAACATCAGATTCCTCATCGGTGTTTTGATTTTCTTCTAAAGTTATTCATTGAGAGTTTTGTTTGGTCAACCAAGGACTCACCTTTATTGCTCCTTGTGGCTACAAGGCCCCAGAACTATTGCTAGGAACGAAGGAGTATTCTACAGCTATTGATATGTGGTCCGTGGGTTGTATAATGGCGGAGCTTCTGGACAAAAAACCATTATTCAATGAAAAAATAGAGTATGAATAGCTAGATAAGGTATTTAATTTGTCCTGATCTCCTATAATCCTGCAGCTCTTGATATAACTTTTGTTTGTTGGTATCTCATGTTGAAGCTACTTCTTTGGCAGATATTTAGAAAACTTGGCACACCTAATGAGAAGATTTGGCCTGGCTATGCCAAATTACCCGGTGTGAAAGTTAATTTTGTCAAACAACCGTAAGTGTCTCTACATTTGTACTTTTTTTCTTTTATTGATATTTTGCTGTGTGCATTTTTTGTTTGACAGTATCGATTTTTTGGTCTTCTCAGGTATAACAGGTTAAGGGATAAGTTCCCAGCTGCATCTTTTTCTGGACGACAGATCCTGTCTGAAGTTGGTTTTGATCTGTTGAACAATCTGCTAACTTATGACCCTGATAAGGTCCAATTCATAATCTCCAATTGGCATTTAATCATGTGTTGTATTCTCATCATGCATACTTGTTTGAGCGCACTTGTTTCTCTCATACAGCATATATCGATAGATGATGCTCTGAAGCACAAATGGTTCTCTGAAGTTCCTCTTCCTAAATCCAAGGATTTCATGCCAACATTCCCTACACTTAATGAACTGGACGGGTAATTTTAAGTCACGTTTTCCACTTTGACGTAATGTTACATGGTTCTATTTCATACAGCAAAAATTGATTTCATATAATTTTAGTAAAATACACGGGCATATCAAACGGTACCTGAAGAGTCCTGACCCTCTAGAAGAGCAACATTTGAAAGAACTACAAGGGAACATAGGCAACCGTAGACTTTTTGGCTGAACTAGAACCACTTGCTTGGGTTCCTACTAGTAAACTGTTATACTTCACCCTGGATCAGTGAGATCAGATCTCTTCTGAGGTGAGATGTGCCATGGACATTAAGTATCACATCTTCTCGGTGTCTAGCAGCAACTCATAGTGTTCTTTAGCAGGCTTGGTGCCAGTTTAAGTGGATAAAGTTTCTCCTTATGGGCCATCATAGAAATTTTGTCACAGGAATTAACACTCCATCCAGATTGATCCTAAAAGCAAATATAATCTGCCTACTTCAAAATGTGTGGTGCGTTGGCTTTTATTTGGTTACACCAGTTTCACATTTGGAATTCAAACTTTTGTATGTCAAATATTCCAGATTGGTACGTTGTAAACAATGTTCAGAGCATTGGATTAAAATGAAGCATCATCATTATTGTTATTCTTTATGCTCCTCGTGCCTTTTCTTTTGATCTTTGCATTTTGTTTGCAAGAGACGAAAGAAGCGCAGGGGAAGGATGTCTTTCGCTTTTCACCAAATCACCAGGAAATCAATGGACATTAATACAACTTGGAAAGTAATATGTTCAAAAGCCAATTGCTACAAGTGATGTATTGTTGACTATAACCTAATGTTCATGGAACTTATCTTTGTTCCTGAAAGATCAGTCATATTTGTATAAAATGTGTGATCTCTTAAGACTATTTAGGTGAACAGACTTAATATTAATGTGACATCTTTCATTTTGATGTGTCTAGCATTTAAATTTTAGAGGATCTGCTTCCATGTCAAATTCTAAATAATAAGTTGAAAAGGAAAACGATTGAAAGAAATGATGAGAAAACTGAGCTGAGCGAGATATTTCTTGCATGGATGTTTTTCTCCTTGCCATCTCAACTGCAAGAGATCAGTGACATTTCATATCCAAGATCAGAGCGCTTTTCTGCAATTATTCTCACTACCAAGATATATAGGTGGATTAATTGTGAGATATGCCCATAAAAAAAATTTGGAACTTGAACTTAATGTGTGGATCTAACATCTGCCTGATAGTTTAAATCTTAATGTTGTTAATTTTGGCATCAAAGAGAGAAACTATGGTAGATTCCTTGCTATTCATCATGCAGATGTAGATGTTGAATCCTTAGAAATAAATATTAGATTCTTGTTCTTGTAGAGATAGGATTGAGGGAAACACCACACACCCTAATGAGGGGTGTGTATATATATATATATATATATATATATATATATATATATATATATATATATATATATATATATATATATATATATATATTGGCTTGATATACAAGGAAAATACAATCAAGTATACATGGAAAGCATAAATCAGCTATACAATCTCCAATACCCACCCGAAGTCGCAGCGGGAGGATCTCGGACGCAAAGACTGGACCTAAAGTCAGTGAACAGCTGAACTAGTAGGCCTTTCATCATGATGTCCGTGAACTGATGGGAAGACGAGACATGGAGGACCCAGACCTATCCCAAGGCGACCTTCTCGCGGACAAAGTGGATGTCAATCTCAATATTCTTCATGTGCCGGTGATGGACCGGGTTGGCTGCCATGTAGACAGCGCTCACATTGTTGCAGTAGACAATTGTGGCCGAAGCAAGAGGGACGTGGAGCTCCTGAAAAAGCTGGCAAAGCCAACAACACTCGGCAATAGCATAGGCCACAGCCTGGTACTTAGCCTCACTGCTGGACCGAGACACTGTGGTTTGGCGCTTGGAGGACCAAGACACCAGATTGTCCCCGAGGTAGACGCAGAAGCCTGAGGTAGAGCGTCGAGAGTTCGGGCAACCATCCCAGTCCGCATCAGAGTAAGCGGTCAGGGACTATACAGGACCGGCGCTGATGTGGAGCTCGGAGGAGAGGGTGCCCTTCACGTAGCACAGGATGCGCTTGATCAGCGTGAGATGGGGCTCGCGTGGATCATGCATGAAGAGACACACCTGCTGGACTGCATACATCAGGTCGGGTCTAGTCAGGGTGAGGTACTGAGGAGCCCCTACAAGGCTACTGTACTCAGAGCCATCCTTGAGCTTGGCGCCGTCGTTCGCCGAGAGCTTGGCATGAGTGTCAACAGGAGTCGCCGTAGAGTGACACTCAGCCATGCCGGTGCATTGGAGAAGATCCAGGGCGTACTGTCGCTGAGACAGGACCAGGCCATAGGCGGAGCGCGTGACGAAGATGATGAGGAAGTGGTGGAGATCACCGAGGTCCGTCATGGCGAACTCAGAGTGAAGATAGGCCATGATGTACTGGAGTAGTGTTGAGGACGAGGCGGTGAGGATGATGTCATCGACGTAGAGTAGCAGGTAGGCAATACTCGTACCCTCTTTATAAACAAAGACTCTTTGTAAACAAAGAGGGAGATGTCGAAGGTGGAGGCGGCGAACCCGAGTTGGTGTATGAAGGAGGCGAACCGCTGGTACCACGCCCGTGGGGCCTACTTGAGGCCATACAAGGATTTCTGTAACAAACAAACATGGTCAGGGGCGGTGGGGTCGACAAAGTTGGGAGGCTGCTGGCAGGAGATGGTCTCCTTGAGGTGGCCGTGAAGAAATGTATTCTTCACGTCCAACTGGTGGATCGGCCAGGCACGGGAGGTGGCGATACTGAGGACAGTCCGTATCATCGCCGATTTGACAACCGGGCTGAATGTCTCATCGTAGTCGATGCTGTGTCACTGGGAGAAGCCGCGAACCACCCAGCGTGCCTTGTGTCGGGCAAGTGACCCATTGAAGTGGAACTTGTGCTTGAAGATCCACTTGCCCATCACAACATTGACGCTAGGGGGCCGCGGAACGAGACGCCAAGTATCGTTGTTGATGAGAGCCTGAAACTCATCGGCCAACCCGCTGCGGTAGTTCGTCGGGAGCGGCGAAGGCGATGTCAAGAAGGCTGTGGCCGTGAGGTTCCTATATTGCACCCGCTGGATGGCCCCAGTTGCAGAATGAGTGACGAGGCGGTATGGTGTAAGAGCTGGAGCCGGTGCTGGAACAGGCACCGACGGAGGGATTGGCGTCTGCTGGTGCCACAGGCGGAGGAGCAAGAGCCGCCTGATGCGGACGACGGTCGTAGATGAGGTGGAAGTTGCGCCGTAGGGGTGGGAGCACCGGCCAGTGCGCCCCAGGGGAGGGAGCAGACCCTCCGCGGGAGGAGGCCACACCACTGGGAGACGTGGAGGAGCTCAGAGCAGAAGCTGGGTTGCCGAGCCCGGCCACGGACCTGCCTGGTCAGGGCTGGAGCGGTGCGGCCAAGGGCGCTGGGCGCACGATCGGGCCGCATAACAGGATGGCGGGGTCGTCGTCGGTGACATCTTGCAAAATAGCGGGTGAGGGCCGCAGCTGCTCAACGTCCGGGGACAGAGCGATCGTGGCAGCAGCAGCAGGAAGGCTGGAGGGGCTTGACAAGAGGAAGTCAAGCTGGGACAGAGGAGTAGGGTGGGGAGAAAAAGGAAAAGAGGACTCGTCAAAGACAACATGCCGGTAAATGATAACTCGGCGAGTGGACAAGTCGAGGCAGCGATACCCCTTGTGAGAGGACGGGTAACCTAGGAAGACACAAGTGGTAGAGCGAGGGGCAAGTTTGTGGCGTGCCGTGGTAGAGATGTTAGGATAGCATAAACATCCAAAGAAGCGCATGTGTGAGTACTCGGGGGGCTGCGCATGGAGGAGGCGGAAAGAGATGACATTCTAGATGGCGAAGCATGGTCGCCTATTGCGGAGATAGGTAGCAGTAGCTAGGGCCTTAGCCCAATAGGTGGCGGCCATGTTGGAGTGAATCAGCAGGGGCAGGTCACATTGTTTAAGGTGTAGAGGACACGTTTAGCTTTCCCATTTTGTGGAGAGGTGTAGGGACACGAGGGGTGCAAGTGAACACCTCGAGAGGTCAAGAAGGACATGAGAGTCTTGTTGACAAACTCGGTCCCGTTATCTACTTGGATGCTCCGAATGGGTAGGCTAAATTATGTTTGGGCATAGGCACAGAAATTAACAATGTGTGTGGGAACATCGGATTTGTGAACCAGGGGAAAGGTCCAACAAAAATGTGAGTAGTCGTCCAGAATAACAAGGTAGTAGTGGTAACCAGAGATGCTAGCGATGGGGAAGTCCAAACATCACAATGCACTAGTTCAAAGGGAGTAGTTCTGCGTGAACTAGAGGATGAAGATGGTAACCGCACATGTTTGCCTAACTGACACGAATGACATAAGGTATGAGTCCCTTTATTACAAATAATAATGGAGGAATTATTTCTAAGTGTGTCAATGGCGGCGGGACCAGGATGACTGAGACGAAGGTGCCACAGGTTGGAGGAGATGGCGAGACCGGTGTGAGGAGCCATGGTGCTGGTGGCTGGAGGGATGGTGTAAAGATTGTCGGCACTATTGCAGGGAAGAATCACGCATCTGGTCGGAATATCCTTGACAGGAAAACCAAGAGTGTCAAATTCTATAGTGCAATTATTGTTCCTAGTAAACTGACGAATGAAACTCAGGTTACGAATTAAGGATGGAACAATAAGAATGTTATTAAGGTGAAATTGCGATGTATGGGTGGAAAGGGTAGAGTTGCCACAGCACGAGATGGGTAGGGTTTGACCATTGTCTACTGTGATGAAGGAGTGAGAGGAGTGTAGGCAGGAGAGGAGAATACCATCCGAGGACGCCATGTGGCCGTAAGCTCTTGAATCTACGACCCAGCCGTTGTTCTGCATCGCCATCTGGTTGAGGGTAGCAACAAGCCCGGCCTGATCCCATATTTGGGTCGGAGGGGACACCTGGAGAGGAGCAAAGGCCATGTGGGCCTGAGGAGGCGGCCCAAGGAGCCCTGCAGTGGACGCACGCTAGCCCCCACCTCCACCAGAGCCATACTGGCCGCCGGCCTATTGGTGGCCCATGTTGCCATATTGGCCGGTCCCTGGACTGAAGCACATCCATGGGCCAGTCGGTCGAGGTGGGCCGCTGGCCTGCTGGCCGCCGCTGGCAGGCGACTGGAAGCTGCTGTCGGCCTACTTCCCCTTCCACTTCTTCTTGCTACCGCCGCTGCCCTTCTTCTGATGGAAGCCGCCGCCGCCGCCGGTCTGGACAGAGCTAGAGGTGGAACGACACCCGCCCAGGCTGGTGTAGGAGGAAGACGATGAGCTGGTCCCCGCAAGGAGAGCGGTGGTATTGGTGACCATCTCCTCGTTGGCAAGGTGAAGTTTCTTCAAGACGAGCATGTCGCGGGCTTGAGTAAAGGTCAGGAAGCCGGCGGTGGAGTTGGCGATGTCATCGGCGGTGTTGGAGTAGCGCAGATTGAGGCCGCGGAGGAGGTTCAGCACCAATTGGGAGTCCTGGACAGGGTGGCCGACGTCGTGGAGGGCGTCGGCGAGGGTCTTCATGCGCTGGCAGTACTCCAAGATGGAGGAGTCCCTCTGCATCATGGAGTGAAAGTCGTGGCTTTGGAAGATCACTCAGGATTGCTTGTTGGCACGGAAGAGGCCTTCAATGGCGGGCCAGAGGGCCCGGACGATCTGCTCATTGTCGTCCATGGCGAGGTCGAGGACGGAGTCATCGACGGAGCTAAAAATCCAAGAGCGAATGCAGCAATCCGCTTGATCCCGGTCGGGGTCATCGGGACGAGGCGCTGCCGTGCCGTCGATGTGCGATGTGAGGCCGAATTTGCCGCACATCGACTTGAAAGAGGCCCACTTGGAGTAGGTGGAGTTCTTCATCGTCAGGGTCACGGGGACATGAGATTTGACGCAGACAGTGACATAGGGGTGGATGATAGCCGGCGGCGTGGCGTAGAGGATGAAGCCACCGCCACTGCCCTGCGTCGTGTCGTCACCTATCGCAGGGGAGGATTCGGAGCCGAGCACAGGTTGAGTGCCAGCGCCCGTGGCCGGCGCGGTGCCGGCGCCCATGGCGAGCAGGGTGCCAGCGCCGAGGGCAGGCATGGTGCCAGCGCCGAGGGCAGGCATGGTGCTGGACATGGCGGATTCGGCAGTGGAGGCTTGAGACATGGACGTCGGGGAGAGGAAGGGAGGGACGCCGCCAAGAGGACGGCGCACGGGGAGGGGAGGACGCGTCGCAATGGAGTCGCAACGCGGTTTAGGGTAGAAAGGAGCGGAAGGAAAGGCGTGGGACAAATTGATCCCGATCTCTTAATACCATGTAGAGAGATAGGATTCAGGGAACACCACACGGGGTTGACCTTTAATATATATAGCCAATGTAGCTTGGTATACAGAGAATACAATCAAGTACACATGGAAAGCATAAATCAGCTATACAATCTCTAATAGTTCTGTATCCTTCCTAGTCAAGTGGGCTAGTACTTAAATAAAAGTCTTTCCACTCTGAAATCGTTATACGTGACTGAGCATTTTGAGCATATGCGTGACCATGGTTTAAGTTGAATTCATGCATGCGAATACATGGTGCTTGGTGCTAACAAAAATGCTCAGGGTTCTTGTGTTCTTGAGCAATGTAGTTTACTTGTTGCTTGATGCCCCTGCACGCAGGTTTTTAGTAGCCTTGCCTGGGAAATTGCTTTTTTGCCATTTGACTCATTAGCTGGTGATCTGTTCCTGTTATGTATTGCACCTGGTAATAATTACTTCATTATACCACCCAAGAGCTGGGAGAGTTTGTTAAACTCACTCGATTGTTGTATGACACATCTGCAGCTAAGCTGTGGCTGCTTCAAGATAAGGAAGCTTGATGGCAGTCAGCTTGTTGTACCTAAGTGACTAAATTTTGTGGAGGGCCTTCAAAAGTGTTCGTCTTTTACTATTGAACCATGGTGGTCAGTGTACTATCCTTCCTTGTACATTAATATAACCTTCTAACGGATTTGGAAATTATTTTTCTACAATTTTTGTTTGCATAGGTAGCTTATGTTTACTTGAGAGTTCTAACCTAGCTTACTGAAAAGCACAAAGCGAAGTGGTTCCCCATGATAAATAACAGTGAATCAGGTGAAAATTAGTGTGTAGAGTATAGCTATATGTCATGTGCCATTTGATCACATCCTTCTGAAGTTTTTGGTGAGCTCAGATTACCGCACAGGTAACATTCATGTAGGCTGATTTTTTCTTCTGTTGTCAACTTACACCTGCAACATCCATTTAGACAGTTACTGTGATTGGGGAATATTATCTTTGTTCATTTGGTTTAGACGCACTGGTTCACAGATTTCAGCTTAACCAGCCTATTTTGTTCCCGCCCAGCTTTACGGGATACATAATTGAGAATCTAGCACCCTGCCTGCAAATATAGTCACTGGGACATGGTTTTTGCTAATAATCCAGGCCTGAGGCGAAATGTTAAGGATGTTCGTCATGCTAGTTTTGTTGGCCTCTAGAGCCAGCTTGTCATATTAGTAGTTTTTTTTTGTCATATTAGTAGTTAATAATCCAGGCCTTAGACTAGTGCAATATAGCTGCCCTCCAGTACGACGTGACAACATAGGTCCTACGTTTGCATCCAATTCGGAGCTCCTCGACATCTTAGCACAAGTCGGGGTTGAGCTGCATTTGCACCCTGTTGTGCTTCATGATCGGCCCAGGTATAGCAATTGGACTGTGGATTGCGCTGGCCTGGCCTGCAGGTGCCTAACGAATTGTGCTCTCACTTAGGCTTTGGCTCAATGCACCCCTTTGCCTCTCTATTATCATTGGTCTGACACCTAGGCTGCCAGTTTCGGTCCAGCGCTTTTGGTTGGCATTTCACTGATCTTTCTTCTGGTGTGCGAGCACCCATATCTCTTTATGGGTGCAATATTTTTTTTTCAGCGGCCATGGAGATGGCTTTGGAAATCGACATGCGAGAACAACTGAGCTTGGTGTGCCCACCACTCCACATGGATAAAAAGGGAAGCTTTTACATCATCAGAAAGGAAACAGGGAGCTCATGTATGTAATACGCTCGAAAATTTAGTGTAGTATAGTAGTGCGTAGTGGCGTGCGTGTGCGCGTGGTCGATGTATAGTAGTAGTAATGTACAGTTCCATGTGTTTGTCTTTGGAGTTTGGAGGGAACCATGTACTGGTAGCTTGTCATTATCGTCACATTTCGATTGATTAGATTGGCAATTGGGCTGGGCATTGAACAAATCACAAATGTTAGCCATTGGTGTGGCACCTGCTGCTGGCGGTTCGTCAACCACGAGGGTACATATTTGCCCAGCCAAAATTAGGGCAAGCCCTTAAACTTTGCACTCGTTTGGTTGAAAGTCAAAAAAAAAAATTGACTATCACATTTTAGCACCCAATCAAGTGCTTTCTTGCCCAGGTTTTGGCAAAAAAAAAAGTTATCATGCCCACGTTTTGGCATGCCCTAGATTTGGCAGCGTAAGTTTTGGAGCCTAACCAACCACGCTCATAATTTCAGAGAAAACAAAATGTGACTCACGGGTCACGGTTGAGCTGCCATGATGTTTTTTTCTCCAGCTAGGCCCCACATGAAAAATATTGATGTACGAGTGCATTATAGTGCAGCAGATGGCAAATTATTGCTCATCAAAATTGTAAGTTGTTTTGAGTTCATATATACTATTATGCATCTAGTCATACACTATATCTAGATGCATAATAATATATATGAACCTAAAAAAGCTAAAATGACCTACAATTTGGAACGGAAAGAGTATTCTTTAAAAATCTGCCATATACAAAGATTCAATATTAGTGATGATGGTCGCATAGCACGGATCGAATCGAGCATGAAACACACAGTAGACACTTGCCGAAGTGATTGGCATTTGAATGCATAAGGGCGACAAAAGCAATCCATAGGCAATAAACAATGCATTCAACCTACCCTTATACATTGTGCAACCAGTCCATAGGGTAGTCCTTAGCAAAAACTACGTATATACATATGGGTTGCCTTAAAAAATAAACAAACATTAATCTCTCTCCCCGCACACTACCTCTCCCATGCTGCTCAAGCATTGGTTATATTGGTCTTGCCCTTACCCCACCGTGAAGAACCTGAACCACTCACCCTTGGTTGGTTTCCTCGCTAACGGACACGATTCGCCGCGGGTAGGTAGAAGCCAACTGCGGCGCCCCGTGGGCCCGGCCCAGCCCACGCGCACGGACCACGCCAGCCACGAGGTCCACGAGAGGGACAGGCGCCAGGCGCTGCCGTAGCGTGGTGTTCCCAAGAAAAGAAAAGAAAAAGGGAGCCCGGCCCGTCGGCTGTCGAGCACCCAGCCGGAAAAAAGAATGCTTTGGTTTGGTTTCGGACCGGAAAGCATCGGGGCAAAGATTTTTTTTTTTTGAAAGGAAAAAAAAATTGTTCCGTGCACATAGCTTCTTCTTATTTAAAAAAATTGTTGACGTGGGCCACCACCAGCTGCAAGCCTGCAACCTGCAACCAAAGCACTGCTAGCTACCACCAGAAATTTTTGGAGAAAAGGACAATAGTAGGCTGCGGAAAATTAGCTTGACATGGCACCTCGCGAGATAGCGATGTTGGGAGATCACCAGCCTCGTCGATGGATCTCAGCCAAAAGCTTGGCTTGAAAAATCTAGTGAACTTGGCTGCGCACATTTTCGGCGAGCGATCGACCCGAGCAACACACGTCATGGCGAAAAGGATGTTTCGCTAGGCTCATGCTTCTCGAGCCTCAATCCAAACTGATGTGGCAGGATAATGGCTTCTTCTCAATTCAGCCTCATAATGAAAGCACTTTGAAATTCAAATTCTTCTACCCTCAAATATGAATTTATTACTCTCTCTCTCTTTCAATTTATTTTCTTTCAAAACACAATGCAAATATGGACACCTACTCGTTCCTATAAATACATGCACATACACCTATCTCTATGAATATCTATGAGGCACTAGTTTGGTACATATTAAGTGACAAAGTCACGGGTGCCGGGTACGAAGGGGTATATATTCTATCACTAAAAATTAAATAGCTGAAAGAAATATAAGTACCATGCCGAGTTGAAGATTTGAATTCGGGTGGGCAGATTCCCCGCTACAAGGATATCTTTTATCTTTAGAGGTCCCGATGTCATGTAATGAATATTAGAATTACACATTTTAAATTGAAATATCTATATTTTGAAACAATGGACAGATAGAAATGCAAACCCAAACCCCATTAAAAGAACATGATAATGCAACAGTACTTATGGTCAACAAGGAGGGCCATTTGCACGCACGACAAACAAGACGGAATCATGGGAGTTCTGGTGGCAATAGCGAGTGCTTGTGGCACCGAAAGAGCTGCAATGATGGGGTGGTAGTTGCACAGAACCTTAGAAAAGGATAACATGATGTAGGTGGTGCCTAACTGCATTGGTGTAAGTGATGTTGGTGATGAAAAGGACACAGTGAGCATACGCCGCCGCTGGATTTCTGTAATTCTAAGTAACAAAACTCATCAACTGAAGTTAGAAAAAATATTCTATTTCATTTTTTTTGTGATGTTGATTTTGTTCACTTGATACCAATGCACAATAAGAAAAATCAAGCACAACTTTCTAAAGACTTTTCATACTATATAAATACATCTTACAGGAAAGGAGAAAATGCAATATGCGAACAGGCTCCCACTATAAAAATTCAAAAATACCACTGAAAATGTTGCTAGGGTAACCTTTTTCTTCTGTCAGTTTCAAAAAAAAACCTTTTTCTTTGGTTGAGATGTAGCCCCACCACTGACAACAAAAATAGACAAAATAAAATAAAATCTACAAAAACCCCTCACCCACTCCCCCCACCAATCCCGTTCAGATCCGACGGCCGCTTCCAGGATCCAACGGCGCAGCGCCCTCGTCTCTCCCCTAAAACCCCCCTCCGGCCCTCCCTCCACCTCCACTCCCCCCGCCGTCTCCTCCCCTCCTCCCATTCCCTCCCAGATCCAATCCGCGAGCTCTCCCTCCGCCCGCTGCCATGGCGCTCTCCGTGGAGAAGACCTCGTCGGGGCGGGAGTACAAGGTGAAGGACCTGTCCCAGGCCGACTTCGGCCGCCTCGAGATCGAGCTGGCGGAGGTCGAGATGCCGGGTCTCATGGCGTGCCGCGCCGAGTTCGGCCCGTCCAAGCCCTTCGCCGGCGCCAGGATCTCGGGCTCCCTCCACATGACCATCCAGACCGCCGTCCTCATCGAGACCCTCACCGCGCTCGGCGCCGAGGTCCGCTGGTGCTCCTGCAACATCTTCTCCACGCAGGACCACGCCGCCGCCGCCATCGCGCGGGACTCAGCCGCCGTCTTCGCGTGGAAGGGGGAGACGCTCGAGGAGTACTGGTGGTGCACCGAGCGATGCCTCGACTGGGGTGAGGGCGGCGGCCCCGACCTCATCGTCGACGACGGCGGCGACGCCACGCTACTCATCCACGAGGGCGTCAAGGCGGAGGAGGAGTACGAGAAGACCGGCAAGGTCCCCGACCCGGAGTCCACTGACAACGCCGAGTTCAAGATCGTGCTCACCATCATCCGCGACGGCCTCAAGTCCGACCCCAAGAGGTACCGCAAGATGAAGGAGAGGCTCGTCGGCGTCTCCGAGGAGACCACCACCGGAGTCAAGAGGCTCTACCAGATGCAGGAGACCGGCACCCTCCTCTTCCCCGCCATCAACGTCAACGACTCCGTCACCAAGAGCAAGGTGATTCACGTGCCTGCCTTTGCTTGTCCTTGCGTAGATCTAGATCATGTTTTACCCTTATATTCCATAATTTACCGTTCTGCAGAGTAGCTCTCTAGAAGTAGTATTATGTTGGGTATGGATCTGGGATTTAGATCTCTGTTGGGCAGATCTGTTAATGGAGATGGCTTATTTGTGCTGCCCAGATTATTCTGATATCTGTGGTTCAGTTATCGAGTGTCTCCTAAATTACAGGAATCATGGTCCATGTTGTCGTCCTGTTGGATCTATATCTTGGTCCTTGGGTTGCGAAAGTCTTCTAATATTAGTTTTTTGTTGACTGCTTATTAATAGTAGTCTTATGTTTGGGGGGATGTGATGATACTGACATTACACCACATAGTCTGTAAGTAGAAGCTGTCATTTTTTTAGATTAGTACTCCCTCCATTCTCTTTCAATAGGCATATTTCCAAATCTGAAAAATTCTCTTTTGATAGTCTTATTTCAGTCCAACCATCCATCCGCTTAATGGTTGTCTCGGGTCTGATGCGTGACTCTTCATTCTTCCACCTGAGATGGGCTACATGGGCATCAAGAAGTCTAGGCCTTAATGAATCGCTTGTTTACGAGGACTAGTTAATGGCATGATTAAATGGATGATAAGTAGGATAATTAGGATTGTTTTCCTTGGTCATTGTGCCAACAAGAAATAGTACGATCAAAAGAGAATGGAGTATATGATGCTTAGTGTAATGTATTGTTCCATGTGCCTGATCTAACTTAAAAGTGCCTATACAGTGCATTTCATGGATTCTTTAATGTACTCTTTCTGAAATGTCACTTGCTATATAGTGCATGTAAGCAACTATAATAATTTTGCAGATAAAATATGTTTTCTTCTAAACGGTCTGGTGTATTACTATTTATCTAGTACCATAATGCAACTGTTAAGTTTGACATTACTGATGTGTTTTTACCTCTGAACAGTTCGACAACCTCTACGGTTGCCGCCACTCCCTCCCTGATGGTTTGATGAGGGCCACCGATGTTATGATCGCTGGCAAGGTCGCAGTGGTCTGCGGTTATGGTGATGTTGGCAAGGGCTGTGCTGCTGCCCTCAAGCAGGCTGGTGCCCGTGTCATCGTGACTGAGATCGACCCCATCTGTGCCCTTCAGGCCTTGATGGAGGGTCTTCAGGTCCTTACCTTGGAGGATGTCGTCTCTGAAGCTGACATCTTTGTGACCACCACCGGCAACAAGGACATCATCATGGTTGACCACATGAGGAAGATGAAGAACAACGCCATTGTCTGCAACATTGGTCACTTTGACAATGAGATCGACATGCACGGTCTTGAGACCTACCCTGGTGTCAAGCGCATCACCATCAAGCCCCAGACAGACCGCTGGGTGTTCCCTGAGACCAACACTGGCATCATTGTCCTCGCTGAGGGTCGTCTGATGAACCTTGGGTGCGCTACTGGCCACCCCAGCTTTGTCATGTCCTGCTCATTCACTAACCAGGTAAATACGGCAACAAATACCTTGAAATCATACTGGTCATTGCCTACCCATCATACTAAGTCTTGTGTTTGATACAGGTCATTGCTCAGCTTGAACTGTGGAAGGAGAAGAGCTCTGGCAAGTATGAGAAGAAGGTGTATGTGCTTCCGAAGCACCTTGATGAGAAGGTTGCCGCTCTCCATTTGGGCAAGCTTGGTGCCAAGCTCACCAAGCTCTCGAAGTCTCAGTCTGACTACATCAGCGTCCCAATCGAGGGTCCCTACAAGCCCGCTCACTACCGGTACTAGGCTGCCCAGCATGGCAGGAAGCTCATTCGGCCAGCCGGTTGTGTGGTGTGCCCGTACGAAGACGCTGATGTGCCGTTGCTTAGGAGGAATTATTATGGTCATCGCTTGAGCCTGGTTGAGTAGTGGGGAGAGGAGGGAAGAGATGTTTGCTTTTGCGGAAGAATAATGGCGTAATTGGTCGTTGGTTGAGGTGGCGCGCGTTGCCAGAAACAGTTTCTGATTATCAATTGCAAGCGATTTGCTCTGGTTATGTGTTTTTCATGAATAACTTGCTTTCTTCGAAGCATATTTTAGTTGGATCCTGAGTTTTGCTTACGTTTGTTTTGTAGAGTTGTGTCCAGCAATTTCGTTGGGCCTTCTCAGCTCAGTGTCTTTTGTGTCTCCTTATGCCGTTCTGGAAATGCATTGATTCATGCCTGTTTTGCGAATTCCGATAGAATATGGATGGATTCAGATGAGTTTTGCTGGAGTTTTCGAATGGTGTACATGCTGCGGTAGGCAGTCTTGGAATGCTTCAGCTTGCCTGTCGGGGCTGTGTTTCGGTTGGCAAAATATGAAGTTACTTAAAAGAACCTGATTTGCCATCACCGTCTCTACTCTCTACTAGTCTCTACCAATGGCTCTTCTGTCTGGGCCGCTGCAGGTTCGAGAACAATGCAGCAGGTGAACATGGGCGCTTGGATCCGGCGATGTCCATGGAGGAATTTAATCCTGATCGATCGACCATCGCCTTCTGTGTTTCCTTTCTGGAACTTTCTGTAGCTCAGATGCAAAGCATTTCCTGGTTTATAGTTCTGGGCATATGTGTTGGTTAACATGACAAGAAGTTGATGGGGGTGAGGATAATTTGTTTGTGAATGGTTTTCAATTTGAAAAATGCTTTCAATTTTGCCTGTCCAAGCGCAGTAGCAGCAAGAATTTGAAAAAATGTTTTCAATCTTGAAATTTCTCAGCAGGAAGGCAACCCGGGGCGCGCAGCACAAGCATGGGCCACAGCAACTGCATTGTCGTCTTCGGCGGGTTACTCCAGGCCATCCTCACGACGGGCCAGTCGCCACCCCCACGCCCCCTTCGCGTCGTTCGCCGCCGTGGAGAATGTTACGAAACGGTGTGTCTGACGGACACCTCTATGTACTCGGTGATCTCATCAACAGAGGAAGAGGATTAGCAGCTAGTTAGTATAAGCAGTTAGCACTATGGAGGACATATCCCTTAGTAGATTGTTCCATTGAACAGTTACTTTTTCCCGAACAGTCACGTCCATACAATGCGACATTTCACTTATATATAATCCAAAGAGATCAATAAACATTAAACAGTTTCCAAATCTCTATTTATTTTACATTCACATTCAACACGTTGTCAGCACGCTCGTGAATAGAGAACAACTGACATGCGAATGCTCCTAAACAACCCATGTTCCTAGGGGGTCAATCTGATGGAGGAGGAATTATGCCTAGTGGATAGTGGTACCACTAATTCTATACTTAGAGAAACAAAGTATTTCCAAACTCTTACAAAAAGATAAGGAAATGTTTTGACAATCGCAGGATGCGATGCTACAATAATTGGCTCTGGTAGTGCCACTATTGTACTCCCCATGGGTACCCAAATTACAATTGAGGATGCATTATTGTATCCCGATTCAAAGCGTACCTTGTTAAGTTATAGAGATATCTGTCAAAATGGTTTTCATATAGAAACCTGTGATGACAATAATGAGGAAATTCTCCTCGTTACTAAAAATAGCGGATATAGCAAACAAATTATTGAAAAAATTGCCTCTTTTTGATCTGGATTGTACTATACATACATCAAATCCGTACCACATGTTACGTAATAGGTAATTTTTCAGAATATTGACGCATTCAAAACTTGGCATGATCGCCTTGGCCATCCTAGTATAGGGATGATGCGAAAAATTATCAGCAATTCTAATGGTCATGAGTTAAATACTGCTAAATTCCTCAAACCTTCAGATTTTATGTGCACTTCATGCACTATAGGAAAATTGATCGTACGACCATCGCCCGCTAAGATTCAAAATGAGCCACTAAAATTTCTTGAACGCATTCAAGGAGATATTTGTGGCCCTATACAACCATTGTCTGAACCGTTCAGGTACTTCATGGTTCTAATAGATGCATCTACTAGATGGTCTCATGTGTGTCTTTTGTCCACTCGTAACCATGCATTTGCAAAAATTATTGCTCAAGTTATTAGACTTAGAGCACATAATCCTGAACATCAAATTCAATCAATTCGAATGGACAATGCTGCTGAATTTTCCTCAAAAGCTTTCAATGATTATTGTATAGCTTTGGGAATTCAAGTTCAGCACTCTGTCCCATATGTCCATACGCAAAATGGTTTAGCAGAATCTCTTATTAAAAAAATTAAACTCATTGGACGACCATTATTACAAAATTGCAACCTACCAACCTCAAGTTGGGGTCATGCAGTCTTACACATTGCTGACTTAATACAATTGCGACCAACTGCATATCACGCAATCTCCCCATTGCAATTAGTACGTGGGAATATGCCAAATATTTCCTATCTGCGAAAATTCGGTTGCGCTGTATACGTACTGATCTCACTGCCTAAGCGTACCTCTATGGGCCCACATAGGAAACTTGGTGTCTATGTGGGATATCAATCTCCATAAATTATCAAATACCTCGAGCCTCTTACAGGGGACTTATTCACAGCCCGATACGCCGACTGCATATTTAATGAGGACCATTTCCCGGCATTAGGGGGAGACTTCAAGTACCAAATAGAATGCTAGGAAATCATCTGGAATGCTCAAGGCATTTCCCCCTCAAATCCACGTACTCTAGAGACTGAACAACAAGTTCAGAAAATCATAAACTTGCAACATATTGCAAATAACCTGCCAGAAGCATTTACTGATTATAAGGGTGTCACTAAATCCTCTTATCCTGCTCGCAATACGCATGAAAGAGTGGAGGTACCAATAAAAACCATTCAACTCCCACTTCCAAAGAAGAAGGGGAAAAGTACGGCCGCTCCTAAGGATAATGCTCCAAGTGAGCATCCGAGGATATCGAGGACTAAGTCCTCCAAATAAATAAATCCAAGCGAACCTAAAGTTGGTAGACAACCAATAGTGGATAAAAATCCAACATCAGGACAAAATCCACAACCCAGATCAACGGTGCATCCAAATTATGATCCTGGGATATCGGAACACCCTGACTCCATAGTTTTGGGAAATGTAGTCAAATAATGGGGTGAAAGAAATTTCCATCAATTACATAGATTCAGGAGAATCATACGATCGTAAGACTACTATTGTCGACATATAATTCTCCGCAGCAATTGCAGAAATCTTTCTCAATGATCCAAATCCCAAGACCATGGCAGAGTGCAAAAAGCGCTCGGACTGGCTTCAATGGAAAGAAGCAATTCAAGCTGAGATAGCCTCGCTCACTAGAAGAGGGGTATTCACATCTGCAATACCTACACCTTCCAAAGTCTTTCATGTAGGCTTTAAATGGGTTTTCATCCGAAAATGGAATGAGAACAATGAGGTGGTGAGATATAAAGCGAGGTTAGTAGCACAAGAGTTCACGCGGAGACTCGGCATTGATTACAATGAAACCTATTCTCCAGTAATGAGTGGAATTACTCTCCGATACTTAATATCATTGGCAGTTCAAAATCATCTATCTATGCAGTTAATGGATGTGGTGACAGCATATCTATATGGATCACTTGATTCGGACATATACATGAAGGTTCCCGATGGAATCCAAATTCCGAATCCAAACGCAAATCGCAACATGTATTGTGTAAAACTACAAAAGTCATTATATGGCTTGAAGCAGTCGGGACGAATGTGGTACAACCGACTGAGTGAATTCTTTCTAAAGAAAGGATACACTAACAATGATGTTTGTCAATGTGTTTTCATTAAGAAATCTCGAACGGGATTTTGTATTATATCCGTGTATGTTAATGATTTAAATATCATTGGCAGCCCAAAGGATATAGAAGAAGCACGCAAACATCTAAAGATGGAATTTGAGATGAAGGATTTGGGTAAGACCAAGTATTGCCTAGGCTTACAATTTGAGCACCATCCTTCAGGAATTTTAGTGCATCAATCAAGCTATATCCAGAAAATATTGGAGAAATTTAATATGGATAAATCATACCTTAATAAAACTCCAATGGTTGTTCGTTCCTTAGAAATAGGGAAATATCCATTTAGACCACGGGATATTGGGGAAAACATGTTGGGACCAGAAATCCCATATCTCAGTGTCATTGGCGCACTTATGTATCTTGCAAATTGCACTAGGCCTGATATCACATTTGCAATGAACTTACTGGCTAGGCATAGTGCAAACCCAACTCGCTGTCATTGGACGGGAGCAAAGTGTATCCTTAGATAACTTAATGGTACAAAGGATCTTGGTTTATTCTTCAAGAAAAATCATAATCCTAGTATGATTGGTTATACTAATACTGGTTACTTATCTGATCCTCATAACGGAAAATCCCAAACAGAATTTGTATTCCTACATGGAGGTACAGCTATTTTATAGAAGTCTTCTAAGCAAACTATGACAACAACCTCTACTAATCATTTTGAAATTATTACTCTATACGAGGCATCACGAGAAAATGTATGGCTTCGCAGAATGATTAACCACATACAACAGTCATATGGTATTGGTTCAATTGAATCACCTACAATTATCTATGAAGATAATTCCGCTTGTGTTACACAGATGCAAACATGTTACATAAAGAGCAATATCACTAAGCATTTTGTTCCTAAACTGTTTTATCCCCATGAATTACAAGAAAGCGGGGAAATAAATATCTTGCAAATCAAGTCATGTGATAATCTCGCTAATCTATTTACTAAGTCCTCACCAACTTCTGTATTTCAAAAATTGGTACATGGAATTGGTATGTGACGACTTCGAGATTTGCCAGAATCAGGGGGAGATATCTCCTAAATATTAACCTATATACCAGCATCATATTAAACTCTTTTCTTTCACCAGTTTTACTCACAAGGTTTCTAGTTTTTAATGAGGTAATATTAACATAAGCATGTGTCATATTTCCTATTTTTCCCACCGGGTTTTTTTTTGGAAAATATCAAAGACACAAATTGCTCTCACAACTTATCCATAATTTTTCCCTTAAAAGGTTCATGTAAGTTATCAAGAGGCAATACCAATAATATTTTATCATATTTTCTCCTAATTTTTCCACTGGATTTTTGCAGGAGTTTTAGCAACATATCAATTTATATTACTCCTCATATTTTTTCTAAAATGTTTTGGGGGGTAATCTATATGTCGTATCTCCAATATTTTTCCCGCTGGATTTTTAATGGGATACCAATGACATGGTGATTTATTTAAATCACACTCATATATGCTATTTTCTTCTTATTTTCCTATAAGGTTTAAAGGAGTTTTATAGTGTATTTGTACATACATATTCCTCATATTTTTCCCACGGGATTTTTCTAGTGGAATCCAAGATACATCTACATTGATCTCAAAGAAGATTCGATTAAGGGGGAGTGTTACGAAACGGTGTGTCTGTTCCTAACAGACACCTCTCTATACTCGGTGATCTCATCAATCAACAGAGAAAGAGGATTAGCAGTTAGTTAGTATAAGCAGTTAGCACTACGAAGGACATGTCCCTTTGTTAGTAGATTGTTCCATTGAACAATTACTTTTTGCCGAACAGTCACATCCATACAACGCGACTCTTCACTTGTATATAATCCAAAGAGATCAATAAACATTAAAGAGTTCCCAAATCTCTATTCATTTTACATTCACATTCAACAGAGAACACGAGAGCCACCGGCACGCCGCACATGGAAGCTGGACATGCCGATGCTATGATCATCGCCGCCTGCTGGCAGCAAGCTGGGCCGCGGGACGCACGGCGGCAAGGTCAGCGGTGGCCGGCGAGCGGCGGATGCCATGCTCGCCGCCCCCCAATTATTTTCAGTTTGGCCCTGAGGTTTACATTTAACCCCTAATTTGGATCGCGATTATTAATCTCGATCCGACTATTTGCGGATGTACCCCTTAATTTTACAGATAACCCCCTATATTGGATCGCAATCCAAATATTTTCATATCAACCCCTGCTTTGGTCTGGGCCGGCGCTTCCGGCTCTGTTCCGTCCGCCGGCGGCCGCCACCGGTCTGAATCGTGAAGCTCCGACGCGGATCATCCAAAGCAAACATTCGCCCCATTATTCGGCGGTAGGCGCTCGATTTATAAGCATCCGCGGCGATTGTGGAGAGCCTCGCCGCCGGCGTGCACTCCATATCCTCCTGGACAGGACAGCGGCAGAACGCGGTGGCCGGAGCCTGTGTAACTACCTACTAGGAAGATCCGTCGTTGAAATGTTTCCTTGCTCTATTTTCTTTCAGCATTGACATCCTGATTATTTCTTCTGACATGCTATTTGCAAGCCTCACATGCTATTTGATAACAAACAATTTTCTTTCCACGATCTCACATGCTATTTGCAAGCCTCAAGCTGCTGGTAATGCTAGTTTCCATTGCTTCAGAATTTGATATGACTTTATGCGTGCTAGGTATTATTGAAAAATTAAATGGATGGGCCAAATGATCTTTTTCAAACTGGTCTGAATGATCTAGAAAAAGAAACCCACATTTCACTGGCCATGGCCAACTTAATTGCCATCTCTCCACTTGCGAAAACAGAATGCTGCACTGCCCCTAGCAGCCAAACGAAGCCTTGAGGATCTGATCCGTGGGAGCATTATTCAGACTAGCAGATATGTTGTCACAGCACATAAAACATCTCTTTACCTGCTACTGCTAAACATTGGGTAAGCTCAAAAAATGCTCCAAAATCGAAGCCTCTAAATCTTGGTTGCAACTGATTGCAGAGGCGCCTGAAACCTGCACCAACAGATCACACAGCACAACACAAACATCTGAAAGTGAGACCACACCTGCATGACTGGACCCTGAGCCCGATAGCAGTCAATGAAGAACTTAGCAAATACTGTGTTCAGAAGCATATTTGATTAAGAAAGGAACTGGAGAAGTGCTCCTTCAATACAAAATAGGACGTCTTTTAATTCATACTGCTGCTGCTTAATTAGCTACTGTAGTATGTACATGGCAGCTGAACTGAATAAAGAAGGAAGAATGTGACAATGCAACTGAACTGACAATAACTGAATTACATGATGATCTGCAAGGGGGTAAAAATCGGAGCTTGCTGGTTGCTAATGCAGTCTGGCAGGTAAGCACATGACCGAGATCCGAGGCAAACGGATAGATCGGCGAGGGGCTGAGCGGCTGAGCCAGAGGTCATGGATGGAGAGAACAAGGAGAAGAAATCCAGGTGATCTTTTCTTTGGGATGGGAGAAGAGGATGGATGAACGGACGTGCAGAGAATGCAGAGGTCATGGATCGTGAACTGAATTGTTTTTTTTCCTTGGAGCCACAGCAATCAGGGAGATACTGAATTTAAGCATCTAGTGCACTGAATTTTAGTGTTATGTCAGAATAAGGACCAAAAGAAAAAACAGCCATCGATTTTGTTTTGCAAGTGATGGATGGTTACTGTTGGCAGGGCCGTGAAGCTTTGGTCCCAATCATCCAGCAGTCAGATTCATCAAGGCGATAAATGGACGCACGGTTTGCTTTCAAACAGAGATACCGTAAGCTTCAACTACTAATGTTCATCGCTACTCTTTTAACAAGCAGAACAGGGGGAAATTAAGGGCAGGTTAACATAGACCCAGACTAAAGTAATGTAACCACCCAGTATCTACTAATTGCAGTTCAAACAGCACATGATCAGGTCTCAAACAACTACAAATGCATGATAAAAATACCCATTGGTAAAGCTAACAACATCCAAGCCGTCACACACAGAAATCGGAACAGAGCAGCACGCACCAGAACAACAACAAACACACATACTGACATGGAAGCATAAGGTAGGGCACAACGGTAAGCGTTCATAATCTCCAAGTAATCCCCAAGTTTTTTTGAGTAGCAACCAAGACACAGCAAACAACTGAACACAGGTAAAAGTCCAGGAGTTTCGCCTTGTTGCATCAAGGACAAGAGCAGATCAACCCTGCTTCCTTCTAAGAAGCTCTCCGCTATGTGCATGGTAAAAGGACCCAACCTCAACCCGGAATTTGCCCTCTCCGGCTCCGAGCGTAGATACTTTACTCACTCACGGTGGTACAGTGAAGAAAAAAAAAGGCCGAGCCCATAACTTAAAAAGAAAATGACACATATTGCGATTTCCCCCCTTTCATATATGTCTATCTCTATTATATATAAGCAGTGCCATCAGCACCTCCTGTACCTACAACACTAGTGCATCAGCTGGCGAGGCGCGCGGGGACGCACAGGGGTCTTCGATGGGCTCACCCTGAAATACCACAATACCCTACTCTGTTAATCCATGTTGAGCTCTATACCCTTGCAAAGTGTCTTGAAAGATCAGAGATTTATTACCTTATTGGCAAGGCACCCAGAATCACACCACTGCAGTTGAGAGCAGCGGTAGCACTTTCAGCCTGAACAGTAGGAAACAAATGGATCGTAAGATGGGGTTTAAGTCTTGAAAATTAGGGGAAACACCAATTATATATTACAAGAAGCACCACCATTAGAAAGGACCTAGATTTTACAAACATATTGAATCAATGAACTTTGGATTCACAAAATACCAGCATCAGAAGGTTCAGTACAGTTAAGACAGTGCAACGGAACAGGTTCAGTTATATAGCAGATGGTAGTGAGAAAACATCCAAAACTGATGACAATGCTCAGTAAGACCAAGCTAGTGCGCTAAACATGATGACAAGGCACAAGTATCAACAGTCTTACTAGGACCACTTTAAGTTTCAACACAAATTTTAGTATTTGGAAGTTATGGCATGCTACCCAAGGAACATATCTTTAGCATTTTAGTACTTGGAAGTTCTCAGCCACCAGTAATGCTAAAAAAATATACATTAAAAATGCATACTATATGCAACTTTTGCAAAAATATGAAAAAGACAAAGGTATGCTAGCTAACCATCACAAACTCCACAAAGGCGATGCGAGTAGAATGATGGTAATCACCAAGCAACCTCAGACGAAAGACCTGTAACAGGACTTGCCATGAGCCAATGAACACCATGCTACTTGATTTGTCTTTTCTACATGGCATTTAGCAATACATACTGTAAACAAAGGAAAAGAAGTTTGAAGTAAAGAATGACCAACCTCTCCACATATAGACTCAAAGAACAATTTCAGATCTGCCTGAGTGACCTGCAGTAAGTGGATATATCAAAATAGAAACATAACAGAAAGAAATACCTAAGGATATCATAATTATATGGTAGCAAACCTTCTTGTCAATGTTTGTGCAGTAAATAGTCCTTGCACACATTTCACGTTCATCATCAGACTGCATATCACATCAAAGAGGTAAACTTTTTAGAGATAAGATCACAGCAGACCACAGTATGAACCTTGAACCATGAGCCTATGACAAATATGTTCGTTTGTGAAAGGTTTGCTTACCCTGGGCAGAAATGTTGGGTTTACTGGCGCAATGGCAGTCTTTGATGGCAGAACCCTCACAGGATAATATCCAAGCACAGTTCCTGACAGATTAAGAGCAGTCCTGGCACCCTCTGCAACAGGGATGTTCATTAACCAGTGAACAGTTGACTAATTACACCAAACTAAGAAACTTCAATTATGGCTGGATTATTACCCTCATCAGTGAACTCTATGAAAGCAAAACGAAGTACTGAATTTGGGTCCCCACACATGCGACAGTCCACAACCTTCAGAAGGAATATCCAAGATTATGCACGGTTGCATTAAAAAACAAATAGCGAGCGCCAATATATGTAAGGGGGTTTGAAATTGTCCCATAGAGTGTACCTGTCCACAGTTTATAAATAGCGCTGCCAGGTTTTCTTCAGTGACCTAATAAACAAAAAAAAGGAGAAATTAGAAACTAAACTAAATATAATTGCCACTGCAACAGTCAATTAAACAAAGAAAAGCAGAAGCTAACATATAGAATATGCTCCAACATCTTGGCAAAGATTACCCTAATACATTACCTAACCTTTTCAACTTCAATTGGCAAAAAGGTATACTATCGGTATGAGAAAAAAAGCACACAGACATACAAAACTTCAACCGCAACACTCTGTACTAGTATTGAGAAACGTTGACTGATTCACAATTACTCGAGTGTTACATAAAATAGCTCATTAACTACATCAGCAAACAATAAACTCACTCGTCATACCAGTGGGCCAGACTGAAATATGTACGACTAAAATATGTACACTGCAAAAGGTTTCTGTGTTCTACATGCAAGATTTTTGCAAAAGATTTTTTTTTTTGGTCCCATTGGGCCTTCCTTTTCCATAATAAGAAAGAACAGGGTATTGCCCATTAAAGCTTTATACCAGGAGCAATAGCGAAGGTGGGAGACTACTAAAGACAAGATGTGATCTTGATCATCTAGGCGACCCCATGGACCCACCGACAACAAGAAATCAATATTATTAGGCCTCAACGATGACTTTAAATAATATTAGAGAACCAGATTTTGCACCAGCTAAATGCTAAAACTCAAGCAAACCTATTAACAGTTGTAGAAAAGAAGATAGTATTGTTTCCGTACAATGCGAGCCAACAAAGGCTGGTGAAATATGGGGCATTCCGCATGCATAGTACCAAAAACTCTCTCTCCAGTAAAATCACAAGAAAACAACACCTAGCAACGACGCAGAAGAAGATATCCACTTATACCAACTTGCTCTATGTAATGAGCAAGAGTATTTCTTCCTACAAAAAGCGACCATGTCACATGGCAGGTTGTGTTTTGCAAAGATAGCATCTTTATTGTTCTAACTAGTAAATCCTACAAGGACAAATACATGTAACGGAATACAGAGAGCCATGCACTGCAGACCATAATGCAGTCATAAACCTTGCAATAGCAACTCAAGCACAATTAATTATATAGGCCTAGACGCCTGGTCATTCCTTTCTAATATGGAAATATGAGAGGTATGACTCCAATCTATGAATGTACATTGATATCGATTATTACAAATAGTCAAACAGATACCAGCTGTACAACAAGCAGGGACATCAATATGACTTGCATGCTTTTAAAGTCAAGATCTTCCACGGCATACATGAAAAGCAACGGAGACAATGGAGCACACACATTGACAGGAATCAGTGAAACATGGCCTATAGCTACTCCACCAAATAGGAGAACTTCTGAATTACACTCAATGATATTTGGAATTTTGGAATAACTGAAGGAAGTCAAAGAGCAGGGGAACCTAGCATTTCTAGCAGCCTCTACAACAGGGCATGGTCTGGTTACTTATCGTCCTTTCCTGGTGTCACTCCATAAAAGGAACATCAAAGCAGGGCTCTTGAAGGTTCCACTGCCTAGTAAAGAAACGCCTCCTACCATATAGGTGATCAGACCGTCCATATTAGAACCAGTAACATGATAAACAGGAAATGCCATGACACAAACGCCATGCATGCTGCAGACAGAAGCACGTGACCAGGGAAACCAAGAAAAAATGAAGCACATTCATCAGAGAAGGAACTATTCTAAAGGCTCCCTGCCGCACAGCCAAGCACATAAAAGGCAAAACAGGGCATACAACTTTCCGGATTCCGCACGGAACAAATAGCCCAGCAGCGGCAAAACATACTAGCAGAAAGTGGCATCCAAATCTACCAAAGCAACAGAAAAGGATGGCTCATACTCGTAGCAGCAGCAGCACCTACGTGTACGTGGTGGCGTGCGCTACATCCCAACCTCTGCTCCTACCCATCCCCCCGCCCCATCGGGCCATCCCACAGCATCATCTGATCTCGTGATCTCATCCTCCTGGTCAGGAGCACGCATGAACAGAAGTGACCGAACCCAAATCTAACGGGAGTATAATCACCACGACAAGTGCACCAAAAAAAAGCTAATTGGCATCAGAGATCGATCGATCAATAGGTAGTAGGTAGACTCGAAGCGGAAGAGAAAAAAAAAATTCAAATTGATGCGATTAAACGCCGGAACCAAGCGAAATGGATCGGGGAGGGTGCGGATCCGTGCGACTGACCGACCTGGTGATCGATATCGGAGACGTAGACGGTGCGGCGGATGACCTCGTCCCGCTGCGCCATGCTGGTGCGGCTGTTGGTCCGGCGCCTGCCGGGGTGGCCGTGGGCCGCCGAACCCTCCTGCTGCTCCCCCCTTCTCTGCAGCGGCCGGGCGAGCCATGGAATGGAAGACCAAACCGGATCATCATCATCATCAGTTCATCACGAGACGTTGAC
>NC_028455.1:7546278-7559821 GCF_000263155.2 Setaria italica | reverse complement strand
GGGTGGGTGGGTGGTGGCTACGCCCGCATGGCCGATCGATCGGCGGGGTGGGTTGTTGCGCGCGCCGGCAGAGCAGAGAGCCGACCGGCGCAGGCGGAGGAGCAGAGCAAGGACGGCGGCAAGGGGAGATGCGCCTGCGCCTGACCCTGTGCCAGCCCCTCTCTCTCTCTCTCTCTCTCTCTGCAGCTCGGGTGGGTCGCGGGGGGAAGAGAGAGAGAGAGGAGAAGAAGGGGGGAGGGTGATTTCCCAATGCTTTTCCGCTTTGCCTTTTTTGGGCGCTCTGGCCTCCGGTACGGCGGTGTCGCCTGCCTCCTTCCCTCTCCTCCCTCCCCCTCTCGTGCGCCTGTTCCCTTCTCGGTCCTCGCCTCCCATTGCCCGCCGGCCTGCTATTTCGCGGGAAACCCCTCGGGGGCTCCCCGATTCACCTCCCAACGGCGAGGGCTTATTTGCAACTTCACTAATGGCTGCAACTAACTAATTGCTATATTGCCCGGTGCGTTGCACTGAAGTGGCACGACATTGCACATAGTGTTGCCATAGATGGCACGATGAAGACAGGAGTTAACCGGACTGCCACTTTTCTTGGATGAGGGTGTCTTTTCGCTGGAGTGGTATATTTTCTCTTGTAATATAATGAGTTATGATGGAGGGTTAAACACATTCTGAACTTCTTTATACGCCAAAGCTTGGACGTGCCTTATCCCCCTCCCCTCTCGTGTTATGGATGTTCGAAATGGGAGTTTGGATAACATGCCATCTATGGGATAACCTTTCTTAATGGATCGCAAAAGACAAACGTGAACATACATTAAAATCCCACAGGGCTGCATAAAAGGAGGCTGAGAGATGGCGTGTTTCAATGTATAGGCTGAAGTCAAGGGATTATTGTTTCATTTCATGGTTATTAGAATGACTATTTTTACTGAACATGCGCGTTTTGCTACACGAATAGAAAAAGGTGGGACAATTCCTGCTTCATGTCATGGTTACCATGACCGTTTTCCGGTGAAGTAGTGTGTTTTGCTGCATGAACAAAAGGACATGACGAAGCCAAGAATTAATTGGACTGCCACTTATTTTGGATGAGGGTATTTTTTTCGTTGGAACGGAATATTAATAATTTTCTCTTATAATACGGCGAGTCATGATGGACTTGTATATCAGAGCATAAAAATAAGATCTTACACTGAAGCTTCGCGCGTGCCTCATTTTTCTCCCCCTCATGTTATGGATGTTCGAAGTGGGAGTTTGGATTACATGAGACAGCGTGAATGTGGCATTCAAGTCCCACGTAGGGCTGCAGAAAAGAAGCCGAGAGATGGCGTGTTTCAATGCACGGGCTAAAGTCAAGGTATTATCGCCTCGTTTCATGGTTAAAACAATCATTTTTATGAACACGTGGCATGTTCCGCTACAGATAAAAGGCGCGGACGGTTAATGCTTCATGTCGTGATTACAACGATCGTATTTAGCCAACATGTGGCAAGTTTCACTACATGGATAAAAGGTGGGACGGTTACTTCTTAATGTCATGGTTACAACGACCATTTCCAGTGAAACACGGCTTGTTTTGCTGCACGGACAAAAGGGCACAGTCACCCGGTCAAACGTGCCAATTTTTGTTGAACGAATAAATGGGAGCAGTTAACGTTTCTTGTCATGGTTACAACGAACTTTTGCAGTAAAAATATGGCGTGTTTTGCTGCATACGTGGTGGTAGTCGTTTCTTGTCATGATTACAACGAACTTTTACAGTAAAAACATGGCGTGTTTTGCTGCATACACGCAGGTAGTGATGGCAGTCATTTCTTATCACGGCTTCTGTAGGTACTTGGAATGCTATAATTCATGTTAAATGTTTGAGCCCGCACGAATTTCATTCAGGTTATCAGTGTCACAGCTCATTAAGTTGGGTTTCGGTGTGTCTTGATACAAAACCTTAGGCATCCTACCTTTGGGAAGAAGGTCCTGACTTACCTCAAAAAAAAACAAGAAGGTGGTCCTGAATCAAAGCAGGGGCACCGATGCGAAAAGAAGACACTGCGAGGGGCTCTACGCGAAGCAGAAGATGACGAGGAAAGTTGTTGCGTTTATTCCGTGCTCTGACCTGACGAGAGGCGAGAGCTCCTCCTTTTCAACTGGCACAGCAACAGTTGGTTCGTCCGGCGGCCCAAAGCCCAGACGGAGCCACGAAGCCACGAAGGCAAGAGCAGAGGCGGCGGCAAAGGCATCAGGACCAAGCGCGGGCACGCCTAGACCCGGCTCTGCATGGACCGCGGCCGAGAGCGACATGCCTGCACGCGGCGGCCCGCGTCGTCTTCTCCGGCGCAGGTAGACCCGGAACGCGGCGCGCTCGCCGCGCCATGCTGCCCTACACGTGGCGGGGACACGTGGGACAACTCGTTCGTGGGATAACTCGTCTCCTGGCCATTCTAGAGACCTGCCGGCTTTGCCGCGCAACGGGTTTCCGAATTTGCATGTTGATTCAAAAGCTGGGTTTCGAATTTGGAGTCGTGCGGTACATTATCTTGCAAACGAATCCTGATGTGGAATATTCGTGACCGGCGGCGTGAGAGGCAGCAGAGCCCGGTGGCCAGAGGGAGCAGAAAGCTGGAGGGGATAAGCGATGCGCCCCGCTTTCGGCGACAGGGCGCAGCGGAGGGTGTGCTGCACTTCACTTCCGATCGATTCCGATGGGTCAGCTTGGCTAAATGTGTTGTGCACGGGTGCAAAGATTTTCTTGTCCAATCCACATATCCTGGATGCGATGGGAGCTTGGACCAATCCACATGTCCCGAGAGGGCGAGTGCATCCGCGGACACCGGGCACAGTGTAGTGTAGTGCTACCTTGCATGGTTGCATTGGTTTTGCTTGGCTACTGGATCGGAACTGCAACAAACTCTGCTTTGATTCTCTTCTTCAAAACTGATGGGTAACTGAAAAGGTATTGTGATCTGCTGGGCTCAAACTGGCCTACAAACTGGCCCCCGGAAACACACAGCAACAGG
Organism: Setaria italica; assembly: GCF_000263155.2. Lineage (NCBI taxonomy): Eukaryota > Viridiplantae > Streptophyta > Magnoliopsida > Poales > Poaceae > Setaria > Setaria italica. The sequence goes on along the minus strand of NC_028455.1, from coordinate 7,556,813 downwards.
CCCAGCCCAGTATCTCGGTCCATGGCCCATGGGACGCCGTCACTCGCCTTCCCTGCCGCCGCGCTCACCAGGCAAAAATGTCATTTAGTACTCCGGAGATCATGATGTAATTACCGAGTTGCAAAAATGCCATGTTTATAGTTAAGCTGATTTGGTGATTTACTACTCCTCTTCAAGACTTCAAACAAACATCTTGATCTTTTCAAACAATCAGTCAGTTTTCATATAAAAGTGTGCAGCGAATTCTGGAGCACACCCATTTGTCCCAAAATGTTGAACAAGGCACTCCATTAGATTCTCCTATATGGTATGAGGGCCAAAATGCATGGACTATAAATTGTTTAATTTTCAGACAACATAAGAATGCATCTCCCTTCTTGTTTTCACTAACTAAAAGAAAATCCCATGTTGCAACACAGCTGATCATCCGCTGAAATTGACTACTCCGTGTACCAGAGAGATACAATGCAAGTAACCTGCAGCTGCGCGGCCTACTTCAACGACGGCAGGAACCAAACCGGCGGGTGCGAGCTGGACCCGGGCGGCGCCATCGCCGACGAGCACGCTTCTCGTAGCACGTCACCACCCAAAACCTCCGCCTGCCCGCTCCTCAAGTCGAACGCGCAGACCACCCCGTCCAGCTTGCTGTCGATGAAGTAGACGCAGCTGCCGCGCACCCCGGGCACGTCGCCGGCGCGCACGGCCACCGTCTCGTTCCTCCCGACGAGCACGGCCCAGTCGCGGAGATCCGCCACCTCCGTCCAGCACGTGCTTTTCTCCGGGTCGAACCTCACGACGCCGGCCTCCTCGATGTGATGGCGGTGCGTCATTGCCTCGCCGGAGTCTTCTTCTTCATCCTCCTCATCCGGTGGCACGACCACCAGCGCCGCCCATATCTGGTAAACCTCGCCGTCGATGAGGACGAGGTGGTTTTCCAACTGCATCCCCGAGCCGTCTCGGGCGGAGTAGGCGAACGACTCGGTCAGAGCCAACGGCTCCGCGAAGAAGCTCACCCTAGGAGAGTGCCCACGGTCCTCCTCCTCGTCGTCACCACCGCCGTGGTCGTCGCCGTCGTTGTCGCAGCCGGCGAGGTCGAACTCGAGGACCTTGCCGTGGACCCGCGTCACGGCCAGGAACCGGCCCCCCTCGAGGCCTCGACGTGCACGGCGTCGTGCTCGAGGTACACCGGGTTCCCGCGCGCGTCGCGCAGCGTCTCCCACGCGGCGGCGCCGGCCCTGGCGTACATGGCGTACTTGTGGAAGCCGCCGATCACCACGGCGAAGTAGCGCTCCTGCTCGGGGCTCGCCGAGAACACCACCTTCAGGACGAAGCCGTCCCTGAACTCCTCCGCCGGGACGAGGTCGCCGGAGTTGGGCCAGAAGTCGAGCCACTTACGCAACATGACGCGGCCGTCGTCCCGGAGGCCGGCGGCGCCGACCATGGGGTGCCTGCTGAGCGGCTGCAGGGAGACGGGTAAGTCGGCGATGCTGCTGCTCACCGCCATCGTTGCAGCCGCCGAGCTTGCGCGCTGCTGACGCGATAGCTCTGCACGTACACGGACGGACGTAGTAGACGAAGTAGACGTGTTTCCGTACGAGTTGTAGTCAGGTGTGCGTGCGCCAGACAGTCCGGGGTCCCGATCCTTGGGCCGTACATGGCTATGCGTGTTTCCGTACGAGTTGTAGTCCGGTTTTCTTGGGCCGTGACCCGACAGACTAGTAGGCTGGGCCCATCCTTCTTTGTTGGGTTTGGGCTAGTAGTTCTTGGGCAATTCTCTTTATTATAATTATTAAAAAAAACAACCAAGAACTTTGCCATGCAAAGAGAAAGAGCAAGCCACCATCTCCATATTTTAACGCCACCGCCTCCATCTCGGTTGGCTCTCCCACCGTACTGCTAGGTGTGTTGACACCATGCTTCATCTTTACCTGCCTTCCTCCCAACATTGTTGCAAGCCTGGTACTTTTTTTTTCGAACCCTCAAATAAATACATGCACACTCAGCGCTATGAATACTGTACACAATCCTACCCTTATCAGCACTTTCGAGAAACTGAGTCAGCAGATCCTCGAAATTGGCAAAGTCACCACTAGTGCCTCACTATTGACGGGCACGTTGCCTACCACTAAAAGAATAGTGCTGGTTAAATCCTAAAATAATCTAGAAAAATACGAGTAACAGTGTCGAGTTGAGGACTCGAATCCCGGGGAGCAGATCCTACCGTTCGAAACTACTAAGTGCTAACCAAGCTCCACATGACCTCGTTCAGTTGCAACCTTCCTGGATCTCGGTTGATGGAAATCTAGAAGGCTTGCAAGAATAATTACACATTTTGATGAGATTTTGATGGTATTATATGATGCTAATATGCTAATATTTTGCGATCACTAGAATGTCCTAAAAAGTAGTGAAATACCTTTGAAAAGCCACAAACTCAACTGGTTAGGGTGGGAGGTGTGATCGTGCCCTCTAACTCGAATTTGGATGCCTATTTTTTCTTCTTCTTAATAAAAAATCACCTAGCTCCTTCTATGTTGATCTATTTTTTTTAAAAAAAAAAGCCAGGGCAATGCCGAAAAAAGTGTTTTTTTTACTACCAGTGCGATATGATCCTTGGATTTGTTCCGACAACTTTTATTGCCTTCAGAATAGCTAATTTTACAAGAATTCTACATTTCGATCTTGCTGTTCGTCTATAAGATTTTGTTTTTTTTTTGAACTTCCATTCTTCTTGATGGTTGTTCTCAATAGTCGCGCATAGTGAATGGCGGTCATCACATTTTTCTCGCATAGTCGCCAATACGTTTCTGTGCAGTCTTACCATTTCCTAATGATCATTAGTTGCCTCATGGTGTACGGTGTACAGAGTCGCATTTTCCTGAGATGTGTCCTTCCTCGACTTATTTAAACCTTTCTAGCTCTTTTGCAAAGAAGTACGTGAATTGGCATGTTCTAGAAAAGAGCTCGACATTCATTTTGTTTGTGAGATAGTATTAGCTTGCAGAACACTATGCGAAGCTCAAAATATTACAATACAAAACCACTGGCAAATCAGGTTCTTTTTCATATGTAAGCGCAGTCTGAATCCTGTGATGAAGAGTTCAGATTGAGGATGACTTATAGACGACCTAGATTGTCGGATAGGAGTATACAGTTAGAATAATCAATCATAATTCTAACATAAATCCTTGGTGTAGTATTCCAATTGGAGTTCTCGGCTTCAGTTGCATCTCTTCTGTTTTTTTTGTAACAGATTGTACTGGTTCAAAAGCCCTGCCAAAAGTCTCTTTGAAGTACGATACATATATTTTTCAATTTTTTTAATTGGAGTTTGGAGTACGATATAATATTTCGGAACTTTTAGATGAAACTTCAGAAAATTGGAATGGCCAGTAAACCAACCAAAACGCAGGGAACGAGAGCCCACGACACGGCCCAGCTGGCCCAAACTCCTCGCGCCAGCGAAACCCTAGCTACTCCACCCCCCTATATATTTCCATCCACGCCGCATCCTCCCAAACCCTAGAAGCCCCCTGCCTCCTGCGCCTCCACCCTCCTCGCCGCCTCTTTCCCTCTGGTACGCGCCGCCGCCAACTCCTCCGGTTCGCGACCTTGCTCTCGCGCCGCCGCGCCGGCGCATCGTGTACTGACGTCGTCATCTTGTTTCTCTTCGCAGTGACCGCAGATCCATCCGGTGAGAGGAATCCGCCCGCCGCCATGTCGTCCAGTGAGATCGCCTGCACCTACGCCGCCCTCATCCTCAGCGACGATGGCATCCCCATCACTGTGCGTTCTTTCTCTGCTCTCTTTGTTGGTTGATTGAATCTCCCTCTTCGTCTATTGGGCGGTCGAATGATTCTTGGGTGTTTGGATTTGCCAGGCTGAGAAGATCGCGACCATCGTGAAGGCCGCCAACATCAAGGTTGAGTCTTACTGGCCCGCGCTCTTCGCCAAGCTCCTGGAGAAGCGCAGCGTTGAGGACCTCATCCTCTCCGTTGGATCTGGTATAACCCCTACCTCGCTCTCATGCTCCTAAGTGGATGTCTGATGTATGTGTTGGTTGATAGCAATTGCTGTAGGGATACCTTGTATGGTCTTGTAGATTGTTTGATCTTTTTGATGATACCTGCTGTATCTATGAATCTTTGCCTTTCAATTGAGCAATAGTGGTAACATTCTTAATAGTTTCATTACGTTGCACTGGTAGGTTAACATAGTACTCAGCTGATTAACATTATCACTACCTTTTTAATGTAACTGAGCGATTCATATATGGATCATGGATTAACGATCACGTAGTAACTGTAGTTCTCTCCTTGTTTGATTCTATCTGTTTCTGGATGCGAGTAAGTTTCAATTTGGGCCGGTAAATATATCAATTTCATTTATTTTATATTATCATTCTGTGGTTAATACCTATGTTTGTTGTTAAACTTGATACATGTGACAATTACTTCTTTGGCTCTAAGTTCCTATGTATATTTAGTAAACTGGTAGCAAATTATGAAATTTCTTCAACTCTTTTCTCTAGTTCACATAGATTGTATACTTACTGGTGTGTTGAACTTTGTTTCTAGGTGGTGGTGCTGCTCCAGTTGCTGCCGCTGCCCCTGCTGGTGGTGCTGCAGCTGCTGCTGCCCCGGCTGCTGAGGAGAAGAAGGAAGAGGCCAAGGAGGAGTCTGATGATGACATGGGCTTCAGCCTGTTCGACTAAGTAGCCCAAGGCCCAGCCATTAGCAAATTCACTTATGGTGTCCAAGACTATCTTATGTTATGTCTCTAGGCTTTCGTTACAAGTACTCAAGTTTTGAAGTTTTTGAGATGTGGTGCTATGGCTATGTGATGAACCGCAAACCATCTTATTAGAGTGAAACTTGTTTCTATGTTCTTGTTCAAGCTTAAAAGGCCCAATCTTTTTGAGATGTGGTTGGATATGTTTGGATTGGCTTGGCGGTGGAACTCAGGTTTTTTCTTTACTAATCTGGTTCTATACCTTGGCTACCTTGTGATGGTTGGATATGTTTGCGTTGACTTGGCGCTTCTCATTCGTTTACCTTTGTTTCAGTCTGACGTTTTCGTATGTGAACATAGAATTCGATCGTTGGTTCTTTGCGGATTTATGTATGTTTTGGTGTCCGGGATGAAGAATCGCGAAGCTCATTTTACGTTTGCAGTGGAGCATCAGGGCTGTAGTGTGGGCATGATCTTCTGCAGTCGTAGGTGCAAATTGTTACCGACCGCAGTATTGACGCAACGTGTAGTCACAATGATGCCAATGTATCAAATTAAATAACAATTTATTCCAGCAATAATATCTTTATTTAATAGAAATTCTTTATAGCAAATTACTGTGGTATGGAAAATCGAGGAAATAACAAAAGGTATGGAAAATCGAGGAAATAACAAAAAAGGAAAGGATCCTAGAAAAGGAAAAAAAATCTATGAACCTTTCCTTTTTTTTCGGTAAGTTCAAGTTTGGCGAGAGTAATATTCTACAACTAACAACTCATTTGCTTTGAGACCGACCCACTTCCTATCTAGAATTTTTTTTACTAGTCCTTTATATTGCAATGTGTCAACCGATCAAATGCTTTGGCAATTTGCCCGGATCGGACGAAGCAATAGAATTCGAACCAGACGTTTTGATCGTTGGTTATCCTTCGTGGTAATAATATCTCAGGGTTTGCAACGAAAACTTGGTATATCAGCTACACGACCATTAACTAAAATATGTCTATGGTTAACTAAAGTGAGATCCAAACTTAAAAGGCTCTTGGATGTCTATTATTTCTTGCTGATCTTGTTCTGATGCCTCTGATCTTGTGATGATTGGCTGTGTTTGGATCGGCTTGCCGCTTCTTATTCTGATTACTTCACTATATGTTTCAGTTTATCTTTGTTCTTATTCTGTTTACTTCACTATATGTTTCAGTGTATCTCTGTTCTTATTCTGTTTACTTCACTATATGTTCCAGTTTGATCTTTGTTTGTATTGACCGTCAATTTGAACATTTAATTCGTCTGTTCGTTCAGATCGTCTGGAATTGCTGTGTTTCCCTAGGTTTCTCTGTACATCAATTTACCCGACAGTCGACTTGTTTATTGCTGTGTTGCCCTTGATCGTCTGGGAACCAGCAGTGCCTTCTGCGTGCGAAAACTATATGCATATGCAAACACATACCGAAAGAGAGGAGACCAGAGAAAAGCCTGTTGACATTTGCACGCGCAAAATATTTACAAATGTGTTTCGACAAAATTTCCTATACCTACATGTGTACACTAGTCTGCAAAAAACCGAAGCGCGTCCAGCTGCGCCACGGTGGATCACCTATGAAACACTGGGTTACTTACAAAATCACACTAGCTCCCCCATGTATGATGTCATCTGGCATAAACTGTACAAGTCGCGTGCGCATAAAGACCTCAACTGATGTTGCTTCGGTGTAGGATGTTCTTATCCCACCTCCGTGCCCTCCCCTTGTCGATGAGTGCCTCTAGCACCTGCAGTGTGCCTTCTGCATCCTCAACGTTTGGCACCTCGATGCTGAGGTGAAACAGGGGGACAAAGGCCGAGTTCATGACCCTGTTTCTCGCGCCGCCTCTTTTGTCCCTCGGCGAAGTCTCTCCATTGCTCCCAACAATATTCACAACCTCCAGAGACCTGTCCAGATGAACAACGCTCTTGAGGTGCATCTCCGTGTCAATTGACCACTGAGGGTCAGGAGGAACACCCACAAACTGAGGTGACCCTAGATCCACCAAATATGGGCTTGAGACTAGCAGAAGAAGCTTCTCGGTCAGCACGAGGAACTTCCCAGGCTCCTTGAGTGTTTTGCACATGACAAATGTCTCCTCCTTTAGTCTACCACCATCAGCTCGGGCAAGCAATGATATGCCGATGGCTTCTTCCCAGGAGTACGGAAACAAAGGACGATCTCTGGCAACAGGCCTGGGGAAACGAACACGCAAGCGGTTGGATTCATGAGGGTTGCTTCTGTTTCTTATGCTCTGGGCAGTTCTGCCTGTGGCTTCAAGAATGCTAGCCATAGGCCGCGCCACAAGCCCAGCGGTTCCCATTGCTAAACCTGTAGAAACAGATATGCAGCTGGTCAAATATGGGAAACAATAATAAATAGATATGAATGCTTAATAGAATCGTAGTACCTGAGATGACCCCAGGAAGACCATGTTTCTCAGCACCCCGGATTGGTGATTGGAGGAGCCCAGTCAGACCCTGCAGAAATCATTGCAGTGCAGAACACACATGGTGCTTAGATAAAGGTCCAAAGAGGTGTATGGTGAAAAGCAAAAATAAAATAAAGTAGAAAGATAAGTTTCATTTCAAGTAGCCCTCATGACCCAAGAATGAGGTCATCTATGGTTTAGTTTCAAAGTGCAAAGGGGCATTGGTTGTAAATTTGCTAAAATCAGATGACAATGCACAATCAAGAGAGATATGGCTTTTACCTCTAGAAACCCATTCAGTACTCCTTCCCCATGCAAACCTAGCTGCCTTTCCCGTTCTTCCATTTTTGAAGTAGCTTGCTCATCATACGTAAAGGCAACAAGGCCCTGAAAAGTGGAATTATTCCTTAGCAGTGATCCCAGGAAATGCACCTTTAATGATCAAACTGGCCATTAGCATAAATACCTTATAAGCAGTTTTACTGAAGTGTGAAGTGGCGCTGCTGACTGCATAAACTGTACTTCCAATAAGAGTTTTTGAACCTTGTGCTAAACCGTTTAATAGTTCAACCGGACTCTGTAAAAAGAGCAATACATAGATCTTTGATGTTAAGATGGAAGGTTAAATAATGCACATTCCTGCTAAGACTTCACATTTACAAACCTGTAATTTCCCTTTCCTTGAGGCAGATATGAAGTCCTTTAAACCAAACCCAACATTCCTAGCAAAACCCATAGGATTTCCTATAACGCCAGCAGAACCTAAAACCTGCAATAAACCGCAGAACATAATAAATGTCGATCCCAATTCATGTAGATAGACTTTGGAAAAGGAGACACTTTTCAAGCTTAACAGGAAAAAGGTAAGGTTTGCCACATTCATTACAGAGTCACCAACATTTTAAGCCCTAGGCTGCACACAGACAGGTACAGCACTCAAGATTTTTTTCCCTGGTTGAATTAATAATGTCTTCTTTATGCGATAAGATATCTCACATTCTAAACTCAAACATTGTTCAATACGTGCTAAAATTTTGCATTCTAGTCAGTTCCATTTTGGATGCTAGCATTTACCTTGTAAAGTTCATGGAGGATTTGCCTGCTATAATGCCTCACAAGAATGTCCTGAACAGATTGCCAACTGGCCATAAGATTTTCCACCATTATTTCTCCAAGGTGAACTGGTACTCCTTCAACATCTAAGAGGGCCATAAGACCTCTCTGCAACCAAAATGGCACCATTTAGTGGCAAAAGAATGCATTCTAAAACAAATTTGCAGATCATACATACTACCAGTAGATCAAACAAATATCTAAAAGCATTTTTTTTTCTCGAACACGCAGGAGAACTGCGTACATCTAAAAGCATGTGGATGGAAAAAAAGAACCATTGAGATAAATCTATATTCATACTAAAAAATATTACTAAGCAACCTTATAATTGTACATCATAAACATTAGAGTTTCGGAAGCAGGGAGACATTGTCTGCAATCCATGGCAATTTTGGTAGTTGCACATTGAGCAAAAATCATTCATGCGTTCCTATAGTTAAAAAGAATGACCTCATTCAAGGCCCTTTTTCTCTTCTGAAGTTGACATTGGAACTTCTTTTTGTGGGGAATCAGTTATTATTGTAGAATAGATCCATAGAACCAAAGTGAAAAAATGCTCTTTTGTATATACCATTCTAGTAAAGAAGTTGCAATGCATAATGAAGTTACAAACACACGCAAAGACGGCTGCTATGTTGAATAAGCAATTGTGAGGCTGGATTAAGTAACACTATAAAAATAGAAAATGTTCATAAAAGAGATCAATCTGTTAAGCGATATGTGTCTCTACCTGGATCGCAGTAGTGTTGTTGAAACCTGTGCTGGGATCCGAACCACATTCATTCCTACTGAGCCATGGTGTGCTTGTAAAACTACATCAGAAAACGTCTGTCAATGGTAAGTTGATATACATATTTTCCTGCAGTAATGACCACAAAGAGAAGAGCTAACCTGAAAGTCAACTTGACAGGAGTCAACTGAAACAATTCAATGTGCACCTTTTTCTGCTTTCTCGCTAATAGGTGTATCTGTTGCCATGGAGCACCAACTGGAACAACAGAAGGCAACAATTCACTGTCTTGCACCAGGGGCTTGTCCGATAAGTGCTTTGAGATTTTTTCATATTCTCTTAACAGATCCGTAGCACCACCTAAAATACTTAACTCAAGATTTTCCTCTAAGTGTCCAAGATTTATTCTAGAGGAAACAGATCTAAAAAATTCAATCATGCTCAATACGAGTCGTTCTTCAAGTTCAAGGCGAACAGGTGCTACACTGCCAACCAACAAACAAAAAGTGTCACTATAAGTACAGATATAATGATATGTAACCAAAGAGCAAGGAGTACCTTATGTTTATACACTGGTAGGAAACAAATGAGACATCTCTGGTTCTCCATTTAGCTGCAGCAAACCGCAGCACAGGTTCTGTGGTATTGGAAAGATTGTCACTTGCTGATCTCAGTTTAGTATCTTTACTCTTAAAAAAATTCATGGATTTTCCCTTTTGACTGCCCTCGAACGACAACATGACAGGGTGTGGGCTATCAGGGAACTGATTATCGATTTGCATAGATTGTATTTCAACTGTAAATCGCTGCTGATCTAAACTCTGCATGGCAACGATCGTCATCTCCTTGGCAGAAACAAACAACAATTCCTGCCAAAGAAAAATAAGTATAGTAAAACAAACTTCCCTTAAGCCGTAAGCGATGAAAAAAAATGACGGTAGGATTAAATATATTCCAATGAATGACGATTAACAAGTGTATTTTGATAACTTAGGCAAAGTTCATCTAAAGCTCATAGAGAGTTCACCTGGGGAGAAGAGCTTATTAAAGATATCCCGATGAATGGTATGTGTATGTTGATAACTTCAGCAAAGTTCATCTCAAGCTCCAGTTTCTGATCAGCAACTTTAGGTTCCTTTGGTTCTTTTGTTTCCGTATTGTGACAGTTTGAATCAATAACACTTAGCACCTGCATATTATGATTGCAAATCAAAAATTGATAAAACAAAAGGATCAAACAGTTCTAGGGTAGTTAGTGGGCCTGAAACCAACCTTAATTGCTCCTTCTGCATGTACTGAAATGCAAAATTTCCTTTCAGGTTTCTGTAAAAAAATATTTATAAAAGATATGTATAAGACATATATTAACGTAAGGAAAAAAATGTGAAAATTAGCTGACAATTACGATATATAAAGACAGGCATCAATCAAGTTTTCTCCGTTTATTTGATGTCATTCTCAAAAAATACAAACCGTTTCTGGACTGGAAGTTAAAGACTTCCAAATT